>NC_053389.1:468686765-468986765 GCF_905171765.1 Bufo bufo | reverse complement strand
TCCAGTCGGCAATGAAAAAGCCCAAGACTGAATGTCACCTTTAAGTAACCAAATTATTATACCCACTCTTTGACTCTTGTCCCCAGAAGAGTTAGGACGTAATTCAAAATATAATTTTCACGACTGCCTGAACCGAATAAAATTGTCACTTTCCCCGGAAAATCTATCTGGGAGAGTGACCCTAGGTTCAGGACAGGCCTGGTTCCCGCTGCCGGAACTAGCCACCTGTGGTCTCTGGATTTGTGAGACGGTCGTGCAGAATCAGCGTCTCCCTGAGGCCTAGTAAACAACAATCAAATGGGAACAACAAAATACAAAGAGAAGTACACTTATCTTCAATAGAAAATGGATGAGGAGGAACTCAGATGAGGACAACACACCAGCTCTTCCAACTCTAGGCAGATAATATCAACTGCATGGTATGAAGTGTGAGTCCAGACTAAATGGAGGAGCAGTAATGACCACAAGCTACACCTGTGACAAGAGGTGTGGCCATTACCAACAACAACACTGCAACAAGTGAAAACAGACTGTCAGATAACCTAACATGCAGCCAGTCTCTCAGATCTTCTAACCTCTGTCACAGGAGGGACCGTAACAACACCTGTATTACAATATAGCACATGGTACATGGGGAACTGTTAGAGATTTTGCAAATCAGCCCCCAAATTTATACAGACCCCAGATCAGCCCCCAAATTTATAGATACCACTGTCATCCTGCTGCTACTCCCAATGCTGTGCTCACTGTGCTCCCCTATGCCGACAAACACTAGATGTCAGATATAAAGCGCCATACAGATAGTCTGCTCATAGTAATAGTGCTCCCAGACTGCCCTCATTAGTAATAATGCCCCCAATTGTGATACAACTCCCCAAGAGGGCCCAATTAGTAGCAATGCCTGCCTATTATGCCCAATAATAATAATAATAATGCCCCTACAGTACCCCTAGTAGTATTAATATAACCGTAATCTCCCCAATATTTATAATAACCCTTTTATTATATAGCTCCCCTAATGCCCTATAATGCTCCACTCCAGTGCCAATATATAATGCCCCCCCAGTTCCCTGTAGTGCCAGTTATATATGCTCCTCTGCCCCTTCCTTAGTGCCACCAGTAATACTAGTGCCATTGCTTAGGGTGAGAAAAAATAACTCCACTTACCTCACTCCCGTTCCCCCACCACCATCTCACCATCTTCGCTGCAGGCCACAGACATCTTCCCATCTGTGACTTGTGTTACCGCAGGCGGTCCACATGAAATCCCCACTCCTGCGCTGGGTCTTGATCAATAATGTTATCACGAGAGACTCCACGCAAGGTGATGTCATTGCGGCCTATTGCGCCACTTTACTGCAGCCTGAAGCCTAAATGCATATAAAATTTAAAGTGTAACTGTCGTTTAATTTTTTATACTCTAATGGTATAGTACCCCCTGCTGTATAAATGTAATCATTTTCAGTTTTACCTAACAACTCCCACAAATGTGTGCTACTTTCCCAACCCTCTCCTCACAGCATTGTCATGTGCATGCTGTCTCCTCTGTATTATAAACAAGAGACGGGAGCACTGGGAGGAGGAGCACAACCCTAAGTGCCTGAGCTTGGGCAGAAAGTGGAGGGGGAGGGCTCCTTTAGATGGTGATATCTCCTGAATGGTAGCAGCTAGAAACATGCAACTTGTTTGAAAGCTGACAATCCAGGCTTTCATTCAAGAGACCAGAATAACAGCTAAAGTCCAAGCAACAGAGGAGAAATCACTGTTAGAAATAGAGTTCGGGATAATCGTGGGTAAAATCAGTTTTTACTTTCAGCTTCATTCACAGCATCCCGATTTCTATCAGTGATATCTTCCCCTGTACTTAACATATTGCTCTCATTCTGGTATTGTCTGAAAGCTTGAAATATCAGCTTTCAGCCAATACGAATATCTTTACCTGGTACCAAACCAGAAATATGAGCAGCTAAAGCAGCTAAGCCCCCCCCCCCCTCCCTGTCAGTGTGGAGGAAAATGAGGGAACAGCTGCAGAGCTGACAGGCTGCAGAAGTTGAGAAAAATATATGGAAATGTGTGTGACATTATCATCAATATAGTAACCCACATCATAAAATTACGTTATTTTTACAAAGTTAACGCCATAAAAAAATTCCACAAAATAATGGGAAAATTGCTGTTTTTTATGTTTCCCCCTAAAAATAAATAAGTTATTTAATACACTATATATACCTAAAAATGGTTCCTAAAAAACCTTTTAATGTGACTATTAAGAGGCTAAAACAAATGCTTACTGATTTCATGTAATTGCAGGGCTTGTCTCTGGATAGCTGTATGTGTGAGGATACACACTGCTCTGGGGTAGTGGAGGAGGTTATCTGCATTCTGATTGGTCTTATCTATCTCTGGTTAGCTGCATGTGAGAGGATACACACTGCTCTGGGGTAGTGGGGGAGGTTATCTGCATTCTGATTGGTCTTGTCTGTCTCTGGTTAGCTGTAGGCGAGAGGATACACACTGTTCTAGGGTAGTAGGGGAAGTTATCTGCATTCTGATGTTGTTCTTGCTTGTCTTCTAGTTCATGTGAGGAGAGCGAGGGGTTATGGGAAGTGTGGGAAATATAGGGTGGCCTCAAGGACATGGCAAAGATCACCACAGGAAGTGCAGCAGAGGCCATCTTAGGAAGATGCTGAAATAGAGGCACAGAGAAATAGGGTTGCTAAGGACTGAATACAGACATCAGAAAGGTAAAATTAACTGAAAAATAAATCTTCATGAACATCTTCCCTTCAGCATCATATATGTTAGGAATTTAATTTTTGGTAGTGAAATAGCAGTTACACTTTAAATGTAATAAAATAACAAATACTTACCTATTTTATCCACAGCTATTTCCAAAACTGCTGCTCTGAACCTACCCACCGCACTTTGGCTGCAGAGATGATGTCCCTGTATACTATACTCAACTGATGAATGAATGTATGCTCATTTGTTGGGTGATTGTCAGCAAAAAAAAAATAATAATAACAAAATGAAGTGGCCTAAATGGGAGGAAGTGCTCAAAACCCCAAACACTGTAGTGTGTTTATACCCGGGGAGCATTCCCTCCGCATGTGATCCGCTGCTAACGGCAATCCTCAGCAAATATGCATACAATGGAGGATGTTGGCAGCGGATAACATGCACTACAATGGCATCCTACACAAGATGGGATAATGTGTGGATGAGAATATAAAAATCCATAAATCACTGACTGACTGGAATATATTGGCCAAAGTCTCAGTTTTTAACATCAGCATGAGGGTTTGGCCAGTATTGTCAGTAGCATATTATTCTGGTGCAGTGATTTATAGGGTGATTGTCAGCACCCTTAGGGCTGTATTACACCAGGTGATCAGGCAGACAATTGTCAGGAAGGAAGCGTTCCTTCCCAACACCTGCTCGTCAGTGGAGGAGACTGCTGCTATTACATTTAGTGATCTTCTCCACAGTATGGGGAGGAGTGATCGTTAATGCCATCGCTCGTCCCCAAACTAACTTGTTGTTTGCTGGCAACACAATCTGCCCCCCGGCAAGCGATGATTTTAAAACCTGCTGAAAGATTGTTATTGCCAGATGAACAAGTGTTTGCTCATTCACTGGGTAATCAGCGGTGGTAGTACACATGCAAATTATCGCTAATGAGAGTCCCTACGACCGCTTGTCAGCAATGATCTGCCCCACAATACAGCCTTTATGCAGGGCAATTATTGGGAATCAGCATTTGTACAAATCCCTGATAACTGCCCTGATCCAAGGCCCATGTTAAAGGGTCCTAAAGTGGTGTTTTAGGATTATAATATTGATAGCCCATACACAGGATAGGCCATCAATATCAGATTGTTTAGTGTCTTACAAATGGCACCTCCATGGCAGTAATCTTCTATTTCAGGAAAACCCCTTTAAGAACAGATTGTATATAATGCAGTGCAGTCGATTAACAATACAGTAGTTCATATTTCATTTTATGTATTAGGAACATCATTCTTAGGGTACATTCACATGACAGGCAAAAGCATTTTTTTAACAGCTGTCATGCAGTCGGTTTTAGAACTCGGGATCGACCGATATTGATTTTTTAGAGCCCATACCGATAACCTGTGAACTTTTAGGCCGATAGCTGATCCTGATATTCTGTGCATTTTCATATATATTTTTTTTTTATTCCTACACAAATCTGCTGTTAAATGAACATGTTAATTGTTAACGTTTAGCTTTCTTGTAAATCTTCCCTTTTCATTGGTAAATAAAAATAAATAATACAAAAACATACCAGTCAGATTGCAGCAAAACAATGGTGATATGGGTCAAATACAACAAATTGGACCTCAGTCAAAAGGTAACAAGAACAACAATGTTCAATTGCACACAGCCACATAGTCCATACGATTAGTCATCATATTGGGTATTGGTCTTGGGTAGCAGAGGAAATGGTAGTGGGCACAGGGAAGGGTACACTACACTACACTACATACAGGACCAGTTCCTGGAGCAACCCAGATCATTCAGCAAATGCCAAGCCATGTTAACCTGCTATTCAGCTTCAAGATTACAAAAAAGTGAGTTAAGACGGACATTAAATACATTTTTTATGAAAACTATGCTAAACTAATATCAAACTGTAGAATTTCTTCAATACTTCCAGCTGAGAAGGAGTACATTGTAGTGCAGAAAGCACATTTCTGCATGTTCTCCTGGTAAACGGCTTCTGTTTCTTTCGTAGATTGCTCACACTTCACTGAAAACACGCTCACTAGGCATAGAGGAGGGTGGAGAGCAAAGGTATCTTCTGGCATAAGAAGCAAGGGTTTTAAAGAGTGTCTCATTTTCTTTCCACCACTCAAGTGGATTGCCCTTTGATCATTGGTTCTTTCAAATAAAGATGAAGCTCATCATCAAAGGCTGACTTTTGTTAAGGTTAGAGAATCCTCTACATGAGGCCCCAATAAAACGCTGAACATGGCATCAATTTGGCCATGTTTAAGCCTTTTTTCCATGCGTTTCCTTTTTGGGAATTTGTATGTTTCTGTTGCATCATCATCCTGCTCTTCCAGACTAGTACTACTAATAGTAGCATGCTCTTCCAGACTAGTAGCATCAGGCTCTTCGAGATGTGACCTTTTTAGAACCTGCACCCCCTTTTGCATATCTTCTGTTAGCCATTCTTTTGCCTTGCCCAATACATTATCAGAAGAGAAAGCATGATGTTTGAATCGAGGATCTAAAAGACATGCCAATACTACATTTATAATCTATTCATACTTCAAAAAACGTTTGTTGAGGCTTTCCTTCATTACCTCCCTGAGTGTTTTAATGCCACGTTTAGTGGGCCCTTCATTCTCTTGAAAAAGCATCTTCAGCACTCTCACACATGGAATGACGGATGACACACTTGAGTCGTTATGGCTAACCTCTAGGGTCACTTCCTCTATTGGGAGGAGGGTCTGAATAAGATTTTCTACAATCTCCCACTGATCAGCACTAGGGCAAGTATATCCTCCATGTTCACCAGTATAGATGCTAAGAGCTCACTTCTGTTCCAGCAATCTTTGTAGCATGTGGAGTGTGGAGTTCCACCGTGTTGGATGTTTTTTGGGCAGGCCAAGGTCTGACTGAATGCACCTCAGTCGGTGCTTGGCAATTGTCCTGTTCTCACAACATGTACCCCCGGGGTCTATATGCAGTTCAACAGGCAGATATCATCATTCAACTAGTTAATAAGATGAGACTTGTTTCTGTAGTCTGTGGTTTTTATTAACTGGCAGTAGATAAGGTAAACTATAAGAAAATGAACATACAAGAACTGAATATACAGTACAGTGTACACAAAACTTACACAAAAACATTAATTAATTCCTTACCGATGATGCTTTAGTAAGAGACACACAATGTGCAGCTGCTCCTTCCATCAGGTGAGGAGAAAAGGAAGCAGGAGCCTGTCTCTTTCCCAGAAAGCACTGTGAGCAGGAAGTCAGGTGACCTAATGAATATGCCTAACTTAACAAGGCAAAAGATGCACTTACAGCTAAAGGTCACTAGATGGTGCTGAAGGCACACAAATGAACAAACTATGCAATAGTTAGTGAAGACAGTACACTCCCCGCTTGACATCAGCCGATGTCACTATTAGAGTTCTCAACAGATAACAGTAGGATTAGTTCGGAAGTAGGTCTGATAAACAGTTTGGTCTCATTTTGTTTGAAAATCTTGACCTCAACCTTACGGACATGTCCGTCTTCGCTTGGAAACACTTTAGTAATGAGGCCCAAAGGCCAATGATTTCTTTGAGCCTGAGAGTCTTTAACAAGAACAATGTCATCAGGTTTTAGGTTGGGCTTAACTGTGTACCATTTGGTTCTTGTCTGTAAGGTGGGAAGATATTGCTTCTTCCACCTATTCCAGAAAGTATCGGCAAGGCCTTGCACTTGTCTCCATTGGCGTTTGTAGAGATCTTTGGTGCCAAACTCTCCAGAAGGAGCACTCACTATACCAGTCTTTTGGGTAAGTAGAGAGGCAGGTGTAAGCAGTATTGGATCTCCTGGGTCATTTGATATCGGAGCCAAGGGTCTGGCATTGATAATGGCTGAGACTTCGGCCATAAAGGTTGTAAGGCATTCATGAGAGAGTCTAGCATTGCCCGCTTGTAGGAAGATAGAGTTCAAGATTCTGCGGGCTATGCCAATCATTCTTTCCCAGGCTCCTCCCATGTGAGAAGAATGAGGGAAATTGAAAATCCAAGTGCATCCTTGCTCACTAAGGAATCTTTTTACACTGTTATTATCCAAGTTGGAGAGAATCTTTAGCTCATTAGCAGCGCCAACAAAGTTTGTGCCTCTGTCAGAGCGGATTTGTTTTACAGGACCTCTGATTGCTATAAAGCGCCTGAGGGCATTTATGAAGCTAGAAGTGTCCATAGACTCAATAACTTCAATGTGGACGGCTCGAATTGACATACAACTGAAAATGACTGCCCATCGCTTGGAGCTAGCGTGGCTACTTCTTGTTTGGCGTGTGATAACGGACCAGGGACCAAACACGTCAAAGCCCACATTAGTAAATGGAGGGTCCATGCTAACCCTGTCGGATGGGAGATTGGCCATTTTTTGCGTTTGTAAACCCCCGCGTAGCTTGCAGCAAGTGATACATTTGAATATACAGTACAGACCAAAAGTTTGGACACACCTTCTCATTCAAAGAGTTTTCTTTATTTTCATGACTATGAAGGCATCAAAACTATGAATTAACACAGGTGGAATTATATACATAACAAACAAGTGTGAAACAACTGATAATATGTCATATTCTAGGTTCTTCAAAGTAGCCACCTTTTGCTTTGATTACTGCTTTGCACACTATTGGCATTCTCTTGATGAGCTTCAAGAGGTAGTCCCCTGAAATGGTCTTCCAACAGTCTTGAAGGTGTTCCCAGAGATGCTTAGCACTTGTCAGCCCTTTTGCCTTCACTCTGCGGTCCAGCTCACCCCAAACCATCTCGATTGGGTTCAGGTCCGGTGACTGTGGAGGCCAGGTCATCTGGCGCAGCACCCCATCACTCTCCTTCATGGTCAAATAGCCCTTACTTTCAAAGTTTTCCCAATTTTTCGGCTGACTGACTGACCTTCACTTCTTAAAGTAATGATGGCCACTCGTTTTTCTTTACTTAGCTGCTTTTTTCTTGCCATAATACAAATTCTAACAGTCTATTCAGTAGGACTATCAGCTGTGTATCCACCTGACTTCTCCTCAACACCACTGATGGTCCCAACCCCATCTATAAGGCAAGAAATCCCACTTATTAAACCTGACAGGGCACACCTGTGAAGTGAAAACCATTTCAGGGGACTACCTCTTGAAGCTCATCAAGAGAATGCCAAGAGTGTGCAAAGCAGTAATCAAAGCAAAAGGTGGCTACTTTGAAGAACCTAGAATATGACATATTTTCAGTTGTTTCACACTTGTTTGTGATGTATATAATTCCACATGTGTTAATTCATAGTTTTGATGCCTTCAGTGTGAATCTACAATTTTCATAGTCATGAAAATAAAGAAAACTCTTTGAATGAGAAGGTGTGTCCAAACTTTTGGTCTGTACTGTAAATTTGTTAATACACCTTTTTGCACCAACGACCCACAGCCCAGCAGCACGTAACGCCCCTTCGGTGAATAGTCGGCCCTGGTGTTTTATCTTACTGTGGTAGTGCTCTACAAGCAAGGAAGCTAAATGATGATGACCAGGTATTATGATAGGATGTTTCTCATTAAACCCTAATTTGGCCTCTTTAAGCCACCCTCCCACTCTTAGCAGAACATTCTCATCAAGGACTGGATCGAGCTTCACTAACACACTGTCTTTTGACACAGGTTTTTTGTTGTTGATGCAGTAGAGTTCCTTGGCGAATGTCTCTTGTTGCATGGAACAAATAATTAGATTTTTCGATTATTCTAGCTCACTTACTGAGTATCCATTCTTACAATGGTGCCTACCTTTGCAGTTACATTCCATAACAAATGGGGCATGTTTGAAGGAACGGGCTACGTATGCTAAGCAGGTGATAGCTCGCACGAGTGACTTCCAGGTGGAAAACCTGATGAAACGGTGGCTACCGAGCTGATTGTACGAATTTACAGTAAGTAGCACAGATACCTGGGGGCGGATTTCTTTGTCAGAATCTGCATCTAACAGCTCATATGAGTCACAGGCAGAAGAATGTTCTGAGTTGTATAGAAAAGCAGGACCCCTGAACCAAACTGTGTCCTTAAGGTGACTGGCAGCAACTGACCTGGTTGCTAAGTCTGCTGGGTTATGGTCAGTAGGTACAAAGTGCCATTGCTTTGGGAAAGTGGACCTCCTGATTCTTAACACTCGGTTGTTAACGTAAACGTAAAAACGCCTAGTTTGGTTGTAAATGTAGCCCAGGACCACTTTACTGTCTGTATAAAACTCGGTGTCTCGAATCTCTAGGTTTATCTCTGATGTAATTAATTCAGCTAGTTCAACGGCTAGTACAGCAGCACAGAGTTCTAACCTGGGTATTGTATGTTCAAGAAGTGGTGCGAGTTTTGCCCATCACAAACCCTGTGTGGCACTGACCTTTGTGGTCTATAGTTTTAAGGTAAGCTACAGCGGCAATTGCTTTGACGGACGCGTCAGAGAATACATAAAGTCTTTGTGTTTTTACTTCTGTGGATGGCACAGGAGCGTAAGAACGTGGAACATGCAGGTTAGATAAAGTCTTTAGGGAGTTTCTCCACTCTATCCATATGTTTCTTTTTTCAGGGAAAAGTGGGTGATCCCAATCCAATGTCTCCTGAGTTAAGTCTCTAAGTAGTGATTTGCCCTGGATTGTAACAGGGGCCGTGAATCCCAAGGGATCAAAAAGACTGTTTATGGCAGACAGGACACCTCTACGGGTAAAGGGCTTCTCTTCCTGGCTGACTTGGAAGGTAAACATGTCTGATTTTAGATCCCAGAGGAGACCAAGGCTACGTTGTATAGGAAGGGAGTCAGTCCCTAAGTCTAAGCTCTGTAGGTCGTTTGAGTGGTCTTGAGAGGGAAATGCTTCTATCAGCTGCTTACTATTGGAGGCTATTTTGTGGAGTCTCAGGTTTGAGCATGCGAGCATTTCTTGAGCTCTCTTAAGGAGACTTATTGCACCCTCAACAGTGGGTAGTGATTTTAGACAGTCATCTACATAAAAGTCTCTTTCTACGAATTGTCTGACGTCTGACCCATATTCTAGTTCGCCTTCCTGAGCAGAGTGTCTGAGACCATAGGTTGCAACTGCAGGAGAGTGGCTGTTACCAAAGATATGTACCCGCATGCGGTAGTCCGCAATATCTTTTGTGGGGTCATTGTCAATAAACCAAAGAAATCTTAAGAAGTTTCTGTGTTCCTCTTTAACGAGAAAGCAATGAAACATCTGCTGAATGTCCACCATGAAGGCAACAGAGTCTTTACGAAAATGAAGCAGTACTCCTAGGAGCTTGTTGTTAAGATCTGGACCTGAGAGCAGGACGTCGTTTAAGGAGACGCCTTCATATTTAGCACTAGAGTCAAACACTACTCTAATTTGACCTGGTTTCTTTGGGTGGTAAACCCCGAATATGGGTAAATACCAACATTTTTCTGAGTTTTTAAGGGTGGGAGCTACCTCAGCATGACCATTCTCAAATATTTTCCTCATGAAAGTAAAGAAGTGATCTTTCATTTCTGGCTTCTTGTGGAAGCTACGTCTTAGAGAGACAAAACGTCTGTAGACTTGCTCTCTGTTGTTAGGCAAACGTTGTCTTTGAGGCCTGAAGGGAAGGGGTGCGACCCAACTATTTGTTTCATCCTTACTGATTTCCTTTTGCATGGTTTCTAAAAACAATCTGTCTTCATGGGACATTGCTACCCGATTGCCCTCCTTGGTCCTTTGGAACACTGAGCAACCTAAGTGGTCTTTGTCACTGTCACAAGCTATGTCGTGGTCTAAAGAGTCTATGAAGGAACAAGGTAGGTGAGTACTATGTGGCAATTCCTTTATGAGGAAATTGTTTTTACATGGTTGGAAAATAGAGGGACGTCCATTATCTAATGTGCTTGTGAGCATGCTATTAATGGAGGTTGGTTTGTGTATGCTTCCTAAGCAGACATCTCCTACTATGACCCATCCTAGGTCATGCTTTTGGGCATAAGGAGCATGATGTGGGCCATTAATCTGTTCTCTAGTTTTATGAACTTGTAAGATATCTTTCCCTAGGAGTAGGATTATCTGAGCGTTAGGATCGAGTTTTGGTAAGAGATGGGCTATACGCTGTAAATGGGGGTGATGTATGGCTACCTCTGGTGTAGGGATCTCGTGTCTATTATCAGGGATTTGGTTACATTCAGTAATAGTTGGTAAGGAAAGACACGTTTTACCATCTATGGATTCAATTAGGTAGCCACTAGCTCTCCTCCCCGCTGTTTCTACAGTACCCGCACAAGTCTTTAGAGAATAAGGAGTGTTAGGCCCTTTGATGTTGAAAATGTCAAAGAAAGTAGATTTGGCTAGGGACGCATTACTTTGGTCATCTAGGATAGCGTAAACATTGATGGCTTTGTCTCTGCAGCCCTTTGGGTATACTTTTGTTAGGCAGATTTTTGAGCAGGACCTGCCGCCTATGAGTCCTTTACAGACTTCAGTGCATTGTGAAGTAACTGCTGGTGGGTTAGCTTCAGAGTTACTTTCCTCCCCGCCATGCTCTCTGGCACTGTTACTCTGTGATGAGGTCCATGGGAAAGACCCAGGATGTAGGGCCGTGTTGTGATCTGAGTTGTTGCATTCTGTGCATTTTACACTAACCTGACAGTCTTTGGCAATATGTGATGTTGATGAGCAGCACTTGTAGCAAATGCGGTTCTCCTTGAGGAAGGCTTTGCGATCTCCTATGGACATTTTTCTAAAGGCACTGCACTTCAGAAGAGGGTGTGGCTTCTTGTGTAGAGGGCACTGCTTACCAGGATCTTTGACTGTTTCGCGGCTTGCGGAGCTGTAATGCCTGTAAGAATCTGTAGGTGAAATGTTAGTTTTGTGCACTGCCACTGATCCTTTGTGTGGTCTATGGTCATAGGGAGTGGCACAAGACTGTGATAGATCAAAGCTAGGGTCATTACGAATATTAGCTTCTAGCCTTACAAAGTCAACAAACACACTGAAGGGAGGGAATGGCACATTGTGGATATGTTTGTTCCTTCACCCGTGGGAGACCCATTTCTCCTGCAGGTTGTGGGGAAGTTTTAATACGATAGGCTTGACACCTCTGGCAGTGTCGAGGAAAGCAAGCCCCGGTAAATCCCCTTCAGCTTTGGCAACCTGTAATTCCATCAGTAGATCACTTAAATCCCTACGTTTCTGGAACCCTTTGCTAGATATTTTAGGGAATTCGTCAATTCTTTTAAACAACGCATCCTCTATGACAGGCATCCTCAAACTGCGGCCCTCCAGCTGTTGTAAAACTACAACTCCCACCATGCCCTGCTGTAGGCTGATACCTGTAGGCTGTCTGGGCATGCTGGGAGTTGTAGTTTTACAACAGCTGGAGGGCCGCAGTTTGAGGATGCCTGCTCTATGACCTCTGCAGAACCATAACATTCATCAAGTCTATCCCAGATCATTTTTAGGCCAATCTCTGGATAGTTTATATTAATATCCCTGATTCTCTTGGCATGTTCTACAGAGTCTTTTCCAAGCCGATCTACAAGGAAGTCTATCTCCTCACTGTGTGACAGACCCAAGTCTTTTGTAATGTTATAAATAGAGTTGAGCGAACACCTGGATGTTCGGGTTCGAGAAGTTCGGCCGAACTTCCCGGAAATGTTCGGGTTCGGGATCCGAACCCGACCCGAACTTCGTCCTGAACCCGAACCCCATTGAAGTCAATGGGGACCCGAACTTTTCGGCACTAAAAAGGCTGTAAAACAGCCCAGGAAAGAGCTAGAGGGCTGCAAAAGGCAGCAACATATAGGTAAATCCCCTGCAAACAAATGTGGATAGGGAAATGAATTAAAATAAAAATAAAATAAATAAAAATTAACCAATATCAATTGGAGAGAGGTCCCATAGCAGAGAATCTGGCTTCACGTCAGCAGAGAATCTGGCTCTTCATGCCATAGCAGAGAATCTGGCTTCACGTCACCCACCACTGTAACACGTCTCCTCTGCACCCACCACTGGAACAGGCCACTGTCACATATTTAGGCCCAGGCACCCAGGCAGAGGAGAGAGGTCCCGTAACAGAGAATCTGGCTTCTTGGCAGCAGAGAATCAGTCTGCATGTCATAGCAGAGAATCAGGCTTCACGTCACCCAACACTGTAACACGTCTCCTCTGCACCCACCACTGGAACAGTCCATTGTCAGATATTTAGGCCCAGGCACCCAGGCAGAGGAGAGAGGTCCCATAACAGAGATTCAGGCTTCATGTCAGCAGAGAATCAGTCTTCATGTCATAGCAGAGAATCAGGCTTCATGTCACCCACCACTGGAACAGTCCACTGTCACATATTTAGGCCCAGGCACCCAGGCAGAGGAGAGAGGTTCTATAACAGAGATTCAGGCTTCATGTCAGCAGAGAATCAGTCTTCATGTCATAGCAGAGAATCAGGCTTCACGTCACCCACCACTGTAACACGTCTCCTCTGCACCCACCACTGGAACAGTCCATTGTCAGATATTTAGGCCCAGGCACCCAGGCAGAGGAGAGAGGTCCCATAACAGAGATTCAGGCTTCATGTCAGCAGAGAATCAGTCTTCATGTCATAGCAGAGAATCAGGCTTCATGTCACCCACCACTGGAACAGTCCACTGTCACATATTTAGGCCCAGGCACCCAGGCAGAGGAGAGAGGTTCTATAAAAGAGATTCAGGCTTCATGTCAGCAGAGAATCAGTCTTCATGTCATAGCAGAGAATCAGGCTTCACGTCACCCACCACTGGAACAGGCCACTGTCACATATTTAGGCCCAGGCAGAGGAGAGAGGTCCCATAACAGAGATTCAGGCTTCATGTCAGCAGAGAATCAGTCTTCATGTCATAGCAGAGAATCAGGCTTCACGTCACCCACCACTGGAACAGGCCACTGTCACATATTTAGGCCCAGGCACCCAGGCAGAGGAGAGAGGTCCCATAACAGAGATTCAGGCTTCATGTCAGCAGAGAATCAGTCTTCATGTCATAGCAGAGAATCAGGCTTCACGTCACCCACCACTGGAACAGTCCACTGTCACATATTTAGGCCCAGGCACCCAGGCAGAGGAGAGAGGTCCCGTAACAGAGAATCTGGCTTCATGTCAGCAGAGAATCAGTCTGCATGTCATAGCAGAGAATCAGGCTTCACGTCACCCAACACTGGAACAGTCCATTGTCAGATATTTAGGCCCAGGCACCCAGGCAGAGGAGAGAGGTCCCGTAACAGAGAATCTGGCTTCATGTCAGCAGAGAATCAGTCTGCATGTCATAGCAGAGAATCAGGCTTTACGTCACCCAACACTGGAACAGTCCATTGTCAGATATTTAGGCCCAGGCACCCAGGCAGAGGAGAGAGGTCCCATAACAGAGATTCAGGCTTCATGTCAGCAGAGAATCAGTCTTCATGTCATAGCAGAGAATCAGGCTTCACGTCACCCACCACTGTCACATATTTAGGCCCAGGCACCCAGGCAGAGGAGGGAGGTCCCATAACAGAGATTCAGGCTTCATGTCAGCAGAGAATCAGTCTTCATGTCATAGCAGAGAATCAGGCTTCACGTCACCCACCACTGTAACAGTCCACTGTCACATATTTAGGCCCAGGCACCCAGGCAGAGGAGAGAGGTCCTATAACAGAGATTCAGGCTTCATGTCAGCAGAGAATCAGTCTTCATTTCATAGCAGAGAATCAGGCTTCACGTCACCCACCACTGGAACAGGCCACTGTCACATATTTAGGCCCAGGCAGAGGAGAGAGGTCCCATAACAGAGATTCAGGCTTCATGTCAGCAGAGAATCAGTCTTCATGTCATAGCAGAGAATCAGGCTTCACGTCACCCACCACTGGAACAGTCCACTGTCACATATTTAGGCCCAGGCACCCAGGCAGAGGAGAGAGGTCCCATAACAGAGATTCAGGCTTCATGTCAGCAGAGAATCAGTCTTCATGTCATAGCAGAGAATCAGGCTTCACGTCACCCACCACTGGAACAGTCCACTGTCACATATTTAGGCCCAGGCACCCAGGCAGAGGAGAGAGGTCCCATAACAGAGATTCAGGCTTCATGTCAGCAGAGAATCAGTCTTCATGTCATAGCAGAGAATCAGGCTTCACGTCACCCACCACTGGAACAGGCCACTGTCAGATATTTTTAGGCCCCGGCACCCAGACAGAGGAGAGGTTCATTCAACTTTGGGTTGCCCCGCAATAAAATGGTAAAATGAAAATAAAAATAGGATTGAATGAGGAAGTGCCCTGGAGTAAAATAATATATTGTTAAGGGGAGGTAGTTAATGTCTAATCTGCACAAGGGATGGACAGGTCCTGTGGGATCCATGCCTGGTTCATTTTTATGAACATCAGCTTGTCCACATTGGCTGTAGACAGGCGGCTGCGTTTGTCTGTAATGACGCCCCCTGCCGTGCTGAATACACGTTCAGACAAAACGCTGGCCGCCGGGCAGGCCAGCACCTCCAAGGCATAAAAGGCTAGCTCTGGCCACGTGGACAATTTGGAGACCCAGAAGTTGAATGGGGCCGAACCATCAGTCAGTACGTGGAGGGGTGTGCACAGGTACTGTTCCACCATGTTATTGAAATGTTGCCTCCTGCTAACACGTTCCGTATCAGGTGGTGGTGCAGTTAGCTGTGGCGTGGTGACAAAACTTTTCCACATCTCTGCCATGCTAACCCTGCCCTCAGAGGAGCTGGCCGTGACACAGCTGCGTTGGCGACCTCTTGCTCCTCCTCTGCCTTCGCCTTGGGCTTCCACTTGTTCCCCTGTGACATTTGGGAATGCTCTCAGTAGCGCGTCTACCAACGTGCGCTTGTACTCGCGCATCTTCCTATCACGCTCTAGTGTAGGAAGTAAGGTGGGCACATTGTCTTTGTACTGGGGATCCAGCAGGGTGGCAACCCAGTAGTCCGCACACGTTAAAATGTGGGCAACTGTGCTGTCGTTGCGCAGGCACTGCAGCATGTAGTCGCTCATGTGTGCCAGGCTGCCCAGAGGTAAGGACAAGCTGTCCTCTGTGGGAGGCGTATCGTCATCGTCCTGTGTTTCCCCCCAGCCACGCACCAGTGATGGGCCCGAGCTGCGTTGGGTGCCAGCCCGCTGTGAACCTGCTTCATCCTCATCCTCATCCTCCTCCTCGTCCTCCAGTAGTGGGCCCTGTCTGGCCACATTTGTACCTGGCCTCTGCTGTTGCAAAAAACCTCCCTCTGAGTCACTTCGAAGAGACTGGCCTGAAAGTGCTGAAAATTACCCCTCTTCCTCCTCTTCCTCCTGGGCCACCTCCTCTTCCATCATCACCCTAAGTGTTTTCTCAAGGAGACATAGAAGTGGTATTGTAACGCTGATAACGGCGTCATCGCCACTGGCCATGTTGGTGGAGTACTCGAAACAGGGCACACAGGTCTCACATGGAGGCCCAGTCATTGGTGGTGAAGTGGGGCTGATCCGCAGTGCGACTGACCCGTGCGTGCTGCAGCTGAAACTCCACTATGGCCTGCTGCTGCTCGCACAGTCTGTCCAGCATGTGCAAGGTGGAGTTCCACCTGGTGGGCACGTCGCATATGAGGCGGTGAGCGGGAAGGCCGAAGTTACGCTGTAGCGCAGACAGGCGAGCAGCGGCAGGGTGTGAACGCCGGAAGTGCGAACAGACGGCCCGCACTTTATGCAGCAGCTCTGACATGTCGGGGTAGTTGTCAATAAACTTCTGCACCACCAAATTCAGCACATGCGCCAGGCAAGGGATGTGCGTCAAACCGGCTAGTCCCAGAGCTGCAACGAGATTTCGCCCATTATTGCACACCACCAGGCCAGGCTTGAGGCTCACCGGCAGCAACCACTCGTCGGTCTGTTGTTCTATACCCCCCCACAACTCCTGTGGGGTGTGGGGCCTGTCCCCCAAACATATGAGTTTCAGAACGGCCTGCTGACGTTTACCCCGGGCTGTGCTGAAGTTGGTGGTGAAGGTGTGTGGCTGACTGGATGAGCAGGTGGAAGAAGAGGAGGAGGAAGCTGAGTAGGAGGAGGAGGAGACAGGAGGCAAAGAATGTTGCCCTGCGATCCTTGGCGGCGGAAGGACGTGCGCCAAACAGCTATCCGCCTGGGGCCCAGCCGCCACTACATTTACCCAGTGTGCAGTTAGGGAGATATAGCGTCCCTGGCCGTGCTTACTGGTCCACGTACCTGTGGTTAGGTGGACCTTGCCACAGATGGCGTTGCGCAGTGCACACTTGATTTTATCAGATACTTGGTTGTGCAGGGAAGGCACGGCTCTCTTGGAGAAGTAGTGCTGGCTGGGAACAACATACTGTGGGACAGCAAGCGACATGAGCTGTTTGAAGCTGTCTGTGTCCACCAGCCTAAATTACAGCATTTCATAGGCCAGTAGTTTAGAAATGCTGGCATTCAGGGCCAGGGATCGAAGGTGGCTAGGTGGGAATTTACACTTTCTCTCAAATGTTTGTGAGATGGAGAGCTGAACGCTGCCGTGTGACATGGTTGAGATGCTTGGTGACGCAGGTGGTGGTGTTGGTGGTACATCCCATGTTTGCTGGGCGGCAAGTGCCAACGTTCCTCCAGAGGCGGAGGAAGAGGCCGAGGCGGCGGCAGCAGCAGAAGAGGCCGAGGCAGCAGCAGCAGAAGAGGTAGCAGGGGGAGCCTGAGTGACTTCCTTGTTTTTAAGGTGTTTACTCCACTGCAGTTCATGCTTTGCATGCAGGTGCCTGGTCATGCAGGTTGTGCTAAGGTTCAGAACGTTAATGCCTCGCTTCAGGCTCTGATGGCACAGCGTGCAAACCACTCGGGTCTTGTCGTCAGCACATTGTTTGAAGAAGTGCCATGCCAGGGAACTCCTTGAAGCTGCCTTTGGGGTGCTCGGTCCCAGATGGCGGCGGTCAGTAGCAGGCGGAGTCTCTTGGCGGCGGGTGTTCTGATTTTGCCCACTGCTCCCTCTTTTGCTACGCTGTTGGCTCGGTCTCACCACTGCCTCTTCCTCTGAACTGTGAAAGTCAGTGGCACGACCTTCATTCCATGTGGGGTCTAGGACCTCATCGTAACCTGCATCGTCTTCCACCCAGTCTTGATCCCTGACCTCCTGTTCAGTCTGCACACTGCAGAAAGACGCAGCAGTTGGCACCTGTGTTTCGTCATCATCAGAGACGTAATGAGGTGGTATTCCAATGTCCTCATCATCAGGAAACATAAGTGGTTGTGTGTTAGTGCATTCTATCTCTTCCACCCCTGGGGAAGGGCTAGGTGGATGCCCTTGGGAAACCCTGCCAGCAGAGTCTTCAAACAGCATAAGAGACTGCTGCATAACTTGAGGCTCAGACAGTTTCCCTGATATGCATGGGGGTGATGTGACAGACTGATGGGCTTTGTTTTCATGCGCCATCTGTGCGCTTTCTGCAGAAGACTGGGTGGGAGATAATGTGAACGTGCTGGATGCACTGTCGGCCACCCAATTGACTAATGCCTGTACCTGCTCAGGCCTTACCATCCTTAGAACGGCATTGGGCCCCACCAAATATCCCTGTAAATTCTGGCGGCTACTGGGACCTGAGGTAGTTGGTACACTAGGACGTGTGGCTGTGGCAGAACGGCCACGTCCTCTCCCAGCACCAGAGGGTCCACTAACACCACCACGACCATGTCCACGTCCGCGTCCCTTACTAGATGTTTTCCTCATTGTTACCGTTCACCACAATAAGAAAAATATTATTCGGGCCAATGTATTAAATCAAAATTCAGGGCTTTTTTTACAGACACCTAACACTATCTGGCTATCTATTTAGGTACCGTATTACACTAATACAGGCACACCAGTAATGACAGATTTAGCTGAATATAAATGTGAGGCCTATTTTTTAGGCGCTGGGTGACAGGTATACGTTTAATCACAGAATTAGACTTGGATCTGCACTGTAGCGTGTGTGTTAAGTTTTTGAGAATGACCCTATCAGCACCTTGAATATAATATACCCTTTTAGGGATAGATTTACCCCGGGTTCACACCTGAGCGTTCTGAAAGGAGCGCTGTGTATGCGCGATTGTACGGGCGTTTACAAGCGCGCATACAGAGACAAGCGAACACACATTGTCGCGCGTTCCCGAAAGTCTATGTACGGGAACGCGCGACAAACGCCCAAAAAAACGCTCAAGTACTTGTTTGAGCGTCGGGCGTTTTACAGCGCGATCGTACGCACTGTAAAACGCCCAGGTGAGAACCATTCCCATAGGGAAGCATTGGTTTCTCCTTGTTGTGCGTTTTACAGCGCGTAGGAACGCGCTGTAAAACGCTCAGGTGTGAACTTAGGGTTAAAGTAGGCCTGATACAGCAGAAACCACTAATTTTGAGAATTGCAAATTTGGGAATTGTTTTTCAACCCAGAACAAAAACTGTGCTTTGACGGTCACAAAAAATAACTTGACCAGCTAAAGCGGTACAGATTTGGATGAATATAAATGTGAGGCCTTTTTTTTAGGCGCTGGGTGACAGGTATACGTTTAATCACAGAATTAGACTTGGATCTGCACTGTAGCGTGTGTGTTAAGTTTTTGAGAATTACCCTATCAGCACCTTGAATCTAATATACCCTTTTAGGGATAGATTTAAAGTAGGCCTGATACAGCAGAAACCACTAATTTTGAGAATTGCAAATTTGGGAATTGTTTTTCAACCCAGAACAACAACTGTGCTTTTACGGTCACTAAAAATAACTTGACCAGCTAAAACAGTACAGATTTGGATGAATATAAATGTGAGGCCTATTTTTTAGGCGCTGGGTGACAGGCTCAACTTGCCCCTGATGTAGTATATGTCCAAAAAATAACCACACTATTGATGGTTAAATGCACTTGATGAAAGCTTGACCCTGATGTAGGATATAGCAAAAAATAACCACACTATTGATGGTTAAATGCACTTGGGTGACACAGGCTCAGCTTGCCCCTGATGTAGTATATGGCCAAAAAATAACCACACTATTGATGGTTAAATGCACTTGATGAAAGCTTGACCCTGATGTAGGATATAGCCAAAAAATAACCACACTATTGATGGTTAAATGCACTTGATGAAAGCTTGACCCTGATGTAGGATATAGCAAAAAATAACCACACTATTGATGGTTAAATGTACTTGGTGGTAGCTTGTGCTGGCGCACCACAAGCCACAAAATGGCCGCCGATCACCCCAGAAAAAAGTGACTGAAAAACGCTCTGGGCAGCCTAAAAACAGTGAGCAATTGAATATCAGCAGTTCAATGAACCACAGCTGTAGATCGATCACTGAATGAAGTCTTTTGGAGGAGTTAATCTGCCTAATCTCGCCCTAACGTCGCAGCTGCAACCTCTCCCTACGCTTGTATCAGCAGAGTGACGTGCAGCGCTATGTGACCCAAGCTTATATAGAGGCTGGGTCACATGCTGCACTGGCCAATCACAGTCATGCCAATAGTAGGCAAGGCTGTGATGGCCTCTTGGGGCAAGTAGTATGATGCTTGTTGATTGGCTGCTTTGCAGCCTTTCAAAAAGCGTCAAGAAAGCGCCAAACACCGAACCCAAACCCGGACTTTTACGAAAATGTTCGGGTTCGGGTCCGTGTCACGGACACCCCAAAATTCGGTACGAACCCGAACTATACAGTTCGGATTCGCTCATCCCTAGTTATAAAAGGAGGCCCGCCATGCTCTATAGTTTTCAGGGCGATCACTGAACCTCGCCAGTCCCTTTGTAACTAGCTCTCGTTTAGTAAAGAACCTGGCAAAGTCTATTGTGCTATGGTTACTACTAAGGTTAGTTGGAGGTGGAAAGTCACGGTGAGAGTGTGGTGGGCGATCATACCTGTATGGAGTCTCTGACTTAGGCCAGCCCATGTCATACCATCTTGTGGGATAAGGTGGCTCTGCAGACTGGACTGGAAGCTCACTTCCTTGGTGTGCAGGGAAGTTAGCTGGAGTTTTGTCACGTGGCTCTGGGCTCTCTTGTTTGTAGGACTGGGATCCGAGCGTGACTCTTTCTTTTGGACGGTCTGATTCTGTGGCATAGGTGACGTCTTCGGTTCCTGGGAATGGATCAGCATTGCTGTTTGGTCTAGAGTGTTGACGGACGTACTCTGAAGTGCGTTGTACAGGATCTTGCTGGCCGAGTTCTGGGCTAAGCACACTGCTGTGACTTCCGGTTTTTGGGTATTCCATTGCTTCCAAGAACTGTGCTTCAGCTATGGCGGCTGCCGTTTCTTTCTCTACGGCGAGTTTCTCTAGATTTGCATCTAAGAGGACCTTTTGCATGTCTATTGAAGCCTGTTGCTTTGCTTTCTCAGCCTCTAGCTGTGCCTTTTTTTCTTTCATCTTCATTTCCAGCTGTGCCTTTTCTTCTTTCATCTTCATTTCTTGTTCGGCAAAGGCTGCTTTGACCTTCGCGGCTTCTGCCTTTGCACGGGCAATGGTAGCAGCAATGCTAACGAAAGACGACTTAGTGGAACCATCCTTCCCTGATCTTGTCTTGTAGCTTGATACTGTGCTACGCGACATGGTGTTGGTGAAGACACTTAACTGCGTGGAGACTACCGTGCTGTGGAATGCCGGTCGCTGTGCTTAGAGACCGGTCACAGTATGCAATCAAATGTGTCTACATTGCTTGAAGCGGCTTTTCCCTTGCAGCACTGGACTGTATAGAAGTCGCTGTGGTGTCCGTTTGCAGATATTGCATGGACCGTAACAGACTTCTGTGTAGTCAGGTGCGTCTTTCTCGCTAGAAGTCGTCGTTTACTGCCCTCGGGGTCTATATGCAGTTCAACAGGCAGATATCACCATTCTACTAGTTAATACGATGAGACTTGTTTCTGTAGTCTGTGGTTTTTATTAACCGGCAGTAGATAAGGTAAACTATAAGAAAATGAACATACAAGAACTGAATATACAGTACAGTGTACACAAAACTTACACAAAAACATTAATTAATTCCTTACCGATGATGCTTTAGTAAGAGACACACAATGTGCAGCTGCTCCTTCCATCAGGTGAGGAGAAAAGGAAGCAGGAGCCTGTCTCTTTCCCAGAAAGCACTGTGAGCAGGAAGTCAGGTGACCTAACGAATATGCATAACTTAACAAGGCAAAAGATGCACTTACAGCTAAAGGTTACTAGATGGTGCTGATGGCACACAAATGAACAAACTATGCAATAGTTAGTGAAGACAGTACAGCAATTAATGAATGGTGGAAATGACTTGCACACTTCTTTAACATGGCAATTATGTCGCTCACAGCTCTCTGGCTTGACAGACCATCATTTACTGCAAGTTGCAGGGTGTGTGCCATACAGCTGAGATCTGACACTTCAGCAAGCTTCATTCCTTTCACCATGTTTGCTCCGCTGTCTCGAAGCACAAGCATCACTCGATCTTTGGTTATCCCCCAGTCATCAAGCATGCCTAGAAACATTTCTTTAATGTATTTGCCAGTGTGGGATCCTTGTATCACCTTTGTGTTCAACACCAACTGCCTTTTTGTCCATCCATTATCAATTCAGTTGATCGGGACCAGCAGTCAGTAGTGAATTAGAGTGAATTGCCAGCGTTCTCTGGTTGTAACATTGTTTTTACTTTCTGAACCACCTTGCGGTGAATCTTTGTCAGCATTTCGGTTCTGTAAAACTTTTCATTTTTCAATGTGTACCTTTGCTCAACTATGGACTTCAAGCGCTTAAAGCCAGAGTCAGACACCATTGTAAATGGCTGGTTATCCGTAACCATCATCTCTGTGATTGCTCTGTCCAGAAGTTGGGATCTTTCATGGGACTTTTGCCACTTTGTGCGTTTCTGAAATAGGTATTTTATTTTTGGCTGGAATACAGTTGGTGTTTCATATGATTTCCTTTCTAAATAGTTCAACATGATTAATTCTTAGATGGGTCCAAAGATTTGATGTATTCTTTGTTTTTGCAGTTGCAGATCCCATGCTCATGTGTTGCACATTGCCTGTCCTGGGGAGGGTTGACTAAAATAGTCCCAAACTATACTTTTACTTTTTCTTTATGCATCCATTTGCATTAAAAGAAGAGGGTTACAAGCTATAATGAGGTTAAGAGCAAGTTGTGGATGAAAAATATATATATCAATATTAATATGAATGGATATGAGATCCCAGCATGTACCTGGCTGTTACTGATGCTGAGAGCAGTTTAAATGCTGTCAGCAGTCATATAAGATCCCATCATGTTACTGTTACTGATAGCAGTGTAAATGGCTGCTGTCAGCAGTCATACTCCTATCATGCTCCCCCGGCCAGTACATACTGGGCTGTATGACGACTAGTGCTATTAGCCTTTTACTTATAGGAGCAGTACAGATTAAGGAACAGCGATCACACAAACAATACAGTGACTGTCAGGGCCATCTTTAATATTGATTGGACCCTGGGCAAGAATTTACTTGGGCCCCCTGGATCCTCCCCCCCGCACTTTGCTGTACTTGCTATACAGCAGCACTTACCTGTCACGTCCAGGGCCTCCAGGTGACGTCTCCTCTCTGTCATCATCCTCTTTGTAGATCTTCTTTCTCATGATCTTCTCCACTCTGTCTGCACAACTTCTCTCAGCCGCCTCGTCTCTGCAGAGTGTGACACACAGACATCTTAGCTTCCTCACATTCTATCATTATCCCCCCACTGGAGTCCCCACAGTGTTATCCTGCTGCTTGCTGTGCCCCCCCCCCCCCCCTGGGGTGTAGCTATAGGGGTGCAGAGGTAGCAGTCGCTACCGGGCCCAGGAGCATAAAGGGGCCCAAAGACCCTTGTGCCACATAAGACACACAAAACACTGAGGGAAGGGGAGCCCAAGCTGAACTCTTTCACCGGGGCCCATGAGCCTTTAGTTACACCCCTGCCCCCCCCCCCCAATACCCCCAAATACTATCCTGAAGAAACATTACTGCCCCCCATAGTAATAGTGCTCCTCATAGTCCCACCAATAGTAATTCCCTTCCAGAATGCCCTCATTAGTAACACTGCCCCAACCGTGATAATGCTCCTCAACAATGCCCCCATTATTAGAAGAGCCCTCCCATATTAATAATACCCTCACAGAGCCACCCAGTAGAAATAAGGCCCCCTATTGTTCCCCCAGTGGTAATAAAGCTCCCTACAGACCCCTCAGTAGTAATAAGGCCCCCATAGTGCGCTTAGTAGAAATAAGGCGGATCTATAAGACCCTCCTATAGAGCCCCCAGTAGTAATAAGACCGCCTATAATGTGCCCTGGATCTGCAGTGCCCCCTGCAGTTATAATCCTCCCTCCACCATACAGTCCCATGTAAATAACATCACCTCCTCCCCAGCCGCCTCCAACGCACAATCCCATGTAAGCATCACCCCCTAAGGCTACTTTCACACTTGCGTTCGTGCGGATCTGTCCTGTACTTGTACAGGACGGATCCGCACCGATAATACAAATGAATGCATCCTTTCAGGACCGATTCGTTTGTATTAGATTTGAATTTCTAAGCCCCAATACGGATCCGTCCTGACTTACATTGAAAGTCAATGGGAGGCGGATCCGTTTACAATTGCACCATTTTGTGTCAATGCAAAGGGATCCGTCCCCATTTACTTACATTGTAAGTCAGGACGGATCAGTTTGGCTCCGCAAGGCCATGCGGACACAAAAACGCTGCTTGCAGCATTTTTGAGTCCGCCTCCAAAACGGAATGGGGGGCCGTACGGAGCCGAACGAATGTATTCTGAATGGATCCGCATTCATTCAGAATGCATTGGGGTTAAACTGATGCATTTGGGGCTGCTTGTGAGAGCCTTGAAACGGATCTCACAAGCGGATCCCCAAACGCAAGTGTGAATGTAGCCTAAACATTAAGTCCCATGTACATAAACATCATTCCCCCCCACCATCCACTTTCAACATACAGTCCCATGTAAATAACATCACTCCCTCCCCCAGCCACCTCAAGCACACAGTTCCATGTCAATAACATCCCTCCCTTCAGCCCTAACATACATCTCAGTTAAATAACTACAACTCCCATCATTGCTCTGCCTCTCCCTTAACTTACCTCTCCTCATGTACAGACATCACCATTAGGCTCCTTCTCCTCTTCACTCCGGTCCAATCCTGCACTGGTCACATGATGTTGACATCATCCAGGTCATCCTATCACAGCCTGTTTTGCTGATCACATGACCTGTGATGTCACCACAGGTCCTTCATCTCTTCCCAGTGTATTAGATTCAATTGTATTGCCGTTCTGTGTACGGCAATACAGTTGTATCTAGCAGGCAGGCAGGACATTCGGGGCATGGGACAAAACATCCGGGGCCCAGGCCAGGAGCAACTGGGCCCGGGACAGCTGCCCCTTTTGCCCTGCGGCAAAGACGGCCCTGGTGACTGTTCACATTTCACAAAGCTAGAAGCACCTATAATCATTCTTAGCTAAGAAATATGTGGATGAGGGGGAGTAAAATAATTATATATAACAATAAAAGCTTGTGTTTACTTCATTAGTTTACTACTTTATATTAATTGCATGAAGAAAATCACTGACCCCAATGCTATAATACACTGCTCAAAAAAATAAAGGGAACACAAAAATAACACATCCTAGATCTGAATTAATTAAATATTCTTCTGAAATACTTTGTTCTTTACATAGTTGAATGTGCTGACAACAAAATCACACAAAAATAAAAAAATGGAAATCAAATTTTTCAACCCATGGAGGTCTGGATTTGGAGTCACACTCAAAATTAAAATGGAAAAACACACTACAGGCTGATCCAACTTTGATGTAATGTCCTTAAAACAAGTCAAAATGAGGCTCAGTAGTGTGTGTGGCCTCCACGTGCCTGTATGACTTCCCTACAACGCCTGTGCATGCTCCTGATGAGGTGGCGGACGGTCTCCTGAGGGATCTCCTCCCAGACCTGGACTAAAGCATCTGCCAACTCCTGGACAGTCTGTGGTGCAACGTTGGATAGAGCGAGACATGATGTCCCAGATGTGCTCAATTGGATTCAGGTCTGGGGAACGGGCGGGCCAGTCCATGGCATCAATGCCTTTGTCTTGCAGGAACTGCTGACACACTCCAGCCACATGAGGTCTAGCATTGTCTTGCATTAGGAGGAACCCAGGGCCAACCGCACCAGCATATGGTCTCACAAGGGGTCTGAGGATCTCATCTCGGTACCTAATGGCAGTCAGGCTACCTCTGGCGAGCACATGGAGGGCTGTGCGGCCCTCCAAAGAAATGCCACCCCACACCATTACTGACCCAATGCCAAACCGGTCATGCTGGAGGATGTTGCAGGCAGCAGAACGTTCTCCACGGCGTCTCCAGACTCTGTCACGTCTGTCACATGTGCTCAGTGTGAACCTGCTTTCATCTGTGAAGAGCACAGGGCGCCAGTGGCGAATTTGCCAATCTTGGTGTTCTCTGGCAAATGCCAAACGTCCTGCACGGTGTTGGGCTGTAAGCACAACCCCCACCTGTGGACGTTGGGCCCTCAGATCACCCTCATGGAGTCTGTTTCTGACCGTTTGAGCAGACACATGCACATTTGTGGCCTGCTGGAGGTCATTTTGCAGGGCTCTGGCAGTGCTCCTCCTGTTCCTCCTTGCACAAAGGCGGAGGTAGCGGTCCTGCTGCTGGGTTGTTGCCCTCCTACGGCCTCCTCTACGTCTCCTGATGTACTGGCCTGTCTCCTGGTAGCGCCTCCATGCTCTGGACACTATGCTGACAGACACAGCAAACCTTCTTGCCACAGCTCGCATTGATGTGCCATCCTGAATAAGCTGCACTACCTGAGCCACTTGTGTGGGTTGTAGACTCCGTCTCATGCTACCACTAGATTGAAAGAACCACCAGCATTCAAAAGTGACCAAAACATCAGCCAGGAAGCATAGGAACTGAGAAGTGGTCTGTGGTCACCACCTGCAGAACCACTCCTTTATTGGGGGTGTCTTGCTAATGGCCTATAATTTCCACCTGTTGTCTATCCCATTTGCACAACAGCATGTGAAATTGATTGTAACTCAGTGTTGCTTCCTAAGTGGACAGTTTGATTTCACAGAAGTGTGATTGACTTGGAGTTACATTGTGTTGTTTAAGTGTTCCCTTTATTTTTTTGAGCAGTGTAGTATCATTGGTGTGCGTGATTTTATTGCATTTAATATTATGGGATGGTTTGAAAATTAAATGTGGTATTAATTAAATTTAATACGCACAGCAGAGGGGTAGACTAGACTATACATATTGACATGATTTCAGCATAAATACTTCCTCTACACACAGACCGCATTATTAATAATAATGCTGTCTGTGTGTGGAGGAAATATTTTTGCTGAAATCATTTCAATATTATTTACTAGCACTAGTCAGTTGTCCCCAAACTCGCTTTCTAATCTACCTTGAGCTGTGCTCCAGATGCTTCTGGCGCTCTACTCACAGCAGAGAGAGGTGATGATAATGATGATGACGAGTTGACAACGACATGAGGTTGTACGACCTAAAGCCTCTTTGGCTGGCGGCTGGACGTGGAAGAATGCTGTAATGGTAAGTATTGTATGTTACAAAGAGCACTGTGGTGGTTGACAGGTTGTAGCTCATATCAGACAGAAACATCAGTTTCACCTTCTGCCTCTGGTTTGGTGCTAATACTGAGTTCTAGTTGTGTTCCTTCTCAGCTCACAGCAGGGAGAGAGGGGTCAACCGTGAATTTATGTTGAGCAACTTAGCGCCTAGTTGGCGGCAAGACACAGAATAAGGCATGTAGTTGGCCAGCTAAGAACTGTCCTAGGTTGCTAATATAGCTTATATGTTTATACAGCTAAACCTGACAATAACCTTAATACAGTTCCTATGTTTGTGTGTTAAAGACAAAAGCAGAGTTATTTACAGTGACTTCATGTTTTGATGTCATATAACTTATATATTGTGTTTACAGAAGCAGAAAAGATAATATGCCTTTAAGATTCATTATATAATGTAAGGTAAGCTCAATGACACAGCAGAAACAACAGAAAGCATAGAGTTAAACTGTTGTTGCTGGGAAGGAGTCTTGACTAATCACAGCCAGCCTCACACACACAGCTGGAGTTTTGACCAATCACAGCTAGCATCAAACACAGCTTGTGTGGGAAATTCCCTTAGCAGGAGCTGCTGGTATTATTATTCACCAGAGAGAGGAGCTGAACAGACACACACTCCACTAAGAGTTGTGTTTTATGGAAGCAAGAGGCCAAAATAGGTATTTAAAACAGTTATATAATGTTCCTACTGTTAATATAACTGTATACTGAACTAGTTATATATGTGTTTACTTACAGTTCCACCAATTGCAAACAAATTCCAAATACCATATAATTGCAAACTACAAAGTTCACAATCCAAATTCCATATTTTAATCTAAATTGTGTAGAACCATACCAGATCATACTCAATCAATCTGCCAATAGTTACTGCTAACTGCAAATTGCGACCAAATTCAGCAAGTAGAACTATTAGTTAGCCCTCAGATATAACCTCTCAGAGAGATCATAAAGTGCTTAAATAACTTAAAGTGAGAGAGAAGAGAGAAATATATCCACCATTTTATGTTGAATGACAAGATTGAACAGTTGAACCACCATCTTATGCATACCCCCATTTTGTGATGTACGTGTTATGTACATGGACTATCTGCTGCGGAGGCGGCAGTGTTATATATGAAGTATAGTTGAAGTTAATAAAGAAGTTATTTCAAGCATTTGGCGTGCTCTTTAAACCTACTGTTTCCATAGAACGGCGCTAGAGGAATTACAGAATAATAGTCTGGTTAGACAAAAAAGTCAGAGATATCAAAATTCTTCTAATGCCACAGCGCAAAAGGCACCTCATTGTGCTGCGCCTGCCACAAGGCAGGCGTGCTGTGAAATAAGTATTAAAATAAGCAGTAGTAGTATTTTATCCAACCTTAAAATGGAACTGATTTCAATCAGGACTGGACTTTATAAGGGTACTTTCACACTAGCGTTTTTCTTTTCCGGCATAGAGTTCCGTCCTAGGGGCTCTATACCGGAAAAGAACTGATCAGTTTTATCCCCATGCATTCTGAATGGAGACTTGCCTGAATGCCGGCATTTTTTCCCCATAGGAATGTATTAGTGCCGGATCTGGCATTCAAAATACTGGTATGCCAGATCCTTGCGCAGACCGAAAAAAATAAATGCCGGATTCGTTTTTCCGGATGACACCGGAGAGACAGAGCATTTCAATGCATTTGTAAGACGGATCAGGATCCTGATCAGTCTTACAAATGCCATCAGTTGGCATACGTTTTGACGGATCCGGCAGGCAGTTCCGGCAACGGAACTGCTTGCCAGATCACTCTGCCGCAAGTGTGAAAGCACCCTAATACTTATACAAATACATATTGATAAAGTGTTGATGAATTCCATCTGAATGTGATACTTAATAATTTGCACAGTATTTGGCGTGGGAGCATTATAGTAGTATACTGCCCACTCCCAGTGCTTTATTATTATTTTTATAGTGCCAATATATACTACCCAAGGGCTTTATTATATCATTTATAATATAAATCTAATGCAGGCAATTACATCCAGAGCTTTATTCTAATATATAGTGCCATATCCAGCAGCACAACCACCCCTCCCCCCCTCACTGACTACCATGGCCTGCTTGCTTATTATCATTTAGTATAGTTGCTTTATTAATTTATAATATATTAGTGCCAAATGCCAATTTCCACCACCACCACCCACTCTATGCTTTGGGTCGTTGTCCTGTTGCAAAACCCATCTTCTATTGAGCTGCAGCTGGTGGACAGATGGCCTTAAGTTCTCCTGCAAAACTTGGGAATTCATTTTTCCTTCGATGATAGCAATCCGTCCAGGCCATGACGCAGCAAAGCAGCCCCAAACCATGATGCCCCCACCACCGTACTTCACAGTTGGGATGAGGTTTTGATGTTGGTGTGTTGTGCCTCTTTTTCTCCAAACATAGTGTTGTGTGTTTCTTCCAAACAACTCAACTTTGGTTTCATCTGTCCACAGAATATTTTGCCTGCTGTGGAACATTCAGGTGCTCTTGTGCAAACTGTAAACGTGCAGAAATGTTTTTTTTGGACAGCAGTGGCTTCCTCTGTGGTATCCTCCCATGAAATCCATTCTTGTTTAGTGTTTTACGTATTGTATATTCGCTAACAGGGATGTTAGCATATGCCAGAGACTTTTGTAAGGACTCTAGGATTCTTCTTCACCTCATTGAGCAGCCTGCGCTGTGCTCTTGCAGTCATCTTTACAGGACGGCCACTCCTAGAGAGAGTAGCAGCAGTGCTGAACGTTCTCCATTTATAGACAATTTGTCTTACCGTTGACTGATGAACAGCAAGGCTTTTGGGAGATACTTTTATAACCCTTTCCAGCTTTATGCAAGTCACAAATTCTTAATCGTAGGTCTTCTGAGAGCTCTTTTGTGCGAGGCATCATTCACATCAGGCAATGCTTCTTGTGAAAAGCATATCCAGAACTGGTGTGTGTTTTTTATAGGGCAGGGCAGCTGTAAGCAACACCTCCAATCTCATCTCATTGATTGGACTCCAGTTGGCTCACACCTCACTCTAATTAGCTCTTGGAGATGTCATTAGTCTAGGGGTTCACATACTTTTTCCACCTGCACTGTGAATGTTTACATGGTGTGTTCAATAAAAACATGGTAACATTTAATTCTTTGTGTGTTATTAGTTTAAGCAGACTGTGATTGTCTATTGTTATGACTTAGATGAAGATCAGATCACATTTTATGACCAATTTGTCCAGAAATCCACATCATTCCAAAGGGTTCACATATGTTTTCTTGCAACAGTATGTATAAGTATATGTATATATACAGTACAGACCAAAAGTTTGGACACACCTTCTCATTCAAAGAGTTTTCTTTATTTTCATGACTATGAAGGCATCAAAACTATGAATTAACACATGCAGAATTATATACATAACAAACAAGTGTGAAACAACTGAAAATATGTCATATTCTAGGTTCTTCAAAGTAGCCACCTTTTGCTTTGATTACTGCTTTGCACACTCTTGGCATTCTCTTGATGAGCTTCAAGAGGTAGTCCCCTGAAATGGTCTTCCAACAGTCTTGAAGGAGTTCCCAGAGATGCTTAGCACTTGTCGGCTCTTTTGCCTTCACTCTGCGGTCCAGCTCACCCCAAACCATCTCGATTGGGTTCAGGTCCGGTGACTGTGGAGGCCAGGTCATCTGGCGCAGCACCCCATCACTCTCCTTCATGGTCAAATAGCCCTTACTTTCAAAGTTTTCCCAATTTTTCGGCTGACTGACCTTCATTTCTTAACCCCTTAAGGACACATGACGTATCGGTACGGCATGTTTCCCGAGTCCTTAAGGACACATGACGTACCGGTACGTCATGTGTTGTTCCGATCACTGCCGCCCGGCCGGCTGTGATCGGAACAAGGTGCCTGCTCAAATCATTGAGCAGGCACCTCGGCTAAATGCGTGGGGGGGTCCCGTGACCCCCCCCATGTCCGCGATCGCAACAAACCGCAGGTCAATTCAGACCTGCGGTTTGTTGCGACTTCTGCAGTTTCTGATCCCCGCGGTCCCTGACCGCGGCGATCAGAAACTTTAGTCTGGCAAAAATATATATTTATCACCCCCCCTGCACCTCTGAATGATTTTAGCCCGGTGGGGGGTGCAGGGGGGGTGTTGCGGGCGGTGCGGGAGGCGGGCGGTGCGGCAGGCGGGATCGCGATCCCCCGCCCGCCTCCCATTGAATAATCGTTGGTGTAGAGTGGGTATACCAGGGTGCCAGCACATTGCTGGCACCCTGGTATAAACGGCTGACATCGGTGATGCGATGTCAGCCGTTTAACCCTTTCCATACAGCGGTCCGTACGGACCGCTGTATGGAAAAAGTTAACAGTAAGAGGGAGCTCCCTCCCTCTCCGATCGGGGGGCTGCTGTGCCTTTGCAGCCCCCCGATGGAGAGGGAGAGAGCCCCCAGACAGCCCCCCGCAGCCCCGTGCTCACCCTTCCCCGTCTGCGAAGTTCTGAGCAGACGGGGAAGGTTCCCATGGCAACAGGACGCCTGCTCAGGCGTCCTGCTGTCCATGGTGCTGAACAGATCTGTGGTAAAAGCATAGATCTGTTCAGTGTAAGTAAAATACAGTGCAGTACCCTATTTTGTACTGTACTGTATTATGCAGACATCAGACCCACTGGATCTTCAAGAACCAAGTGGGTCTGGGTAAAAAAGTAAAAAAAAGTGAAAAAAAAGTAAAAATCAAAAAACACATTTATCACTGATTAAAAATTAAAAAAATAAAATTCCCTACACATGTTTGGTATCGCCGCGTCCGTAACGACCTGATCTATAAAACGGTCATGTTACTTTACCCGAATGGTGAACGCCATAAAAATAAAAAATAAAAAACTATGATTAAATTGAAATTTTGCCCACCTTACTTCCCAAAAAAAGGTAATAAAAGTGATCAAAAAAGTTGCATGTACGCCAAAATTGTACCAATCAAACCGTCATCTCATCCCGCAAAAAATGAGACCCTACTTAAGATAATCGCCCAAAAACTGAAAAAACTATGGCTCTTAGACTATGGAAACACTAAAACATCATTTTTTGGGTTTCAAAAATGAAATCATTGTGTAAAACTTACATAAATAAAAAAAAGTATACATATTAGGTATCGCCGCGTCCGTATCGACCGACTCTATAAAAATATCACATGACCTAACCCCTCAGATGACCACCGTAAAAAAATAAAAATAAAAACGGTGTAAAAAAAGCAATTTTTTGTCATCTTACGTCACAAAAAGTGTAATAGCAAGCGATCAAAAAGTCATATTCACCCCAAAATAGTACCAATCAAACCGCCATCTCATCCCGCAAAAAATGAGACCCTATTTAAGATAATCGCCCAAAAACTGAAAAAACTATGGCTCTCAGACTATGGAGACACTAAAACTTTTTTTTGTTTTAAAAATGAAATCATTGGGTAAAACTTACATAAATTAAAAAAATTGAATACATATTGGGTATCGCCGCATCCGTGACAACCTGCTCTATAAAATTACCACATGATCTAACCTGTCAGATGAATGTTGTAAATAACAAAAAAAAAAAACGGTGCCAAAAAAGCTATTTCTTGTTACCTTGCCGCAAAAAAAGTGTAATATAGAGCAACCAAAAATCATATGTACCCTAAACTAGTACCAACAAAACTGCCACCCTATCCCGTAGTTTCTAAAATGGGGTCACTTTTCTGGAGTTTCTACTCTAGGGGTGCATCAGGGGGGCTTCAAATGGGACATGGTGTCAAAAAACCAGTTCAGCAAAATCTGCCTTCCAAAAACCGTATGGCATTCCTTTCCTTCTGCGCCCTGCCATGTGCCCGTACAGCGGTTTACGACCACATATGGGGTGTTTCTGTAAACTACAGAATCAGGGCCATAAATAATGAGTTTTGTTTGGCTGTTAACCCTTGCTTTGTAACGGGAAAAAAAATATTAAAATGGAAAATCTGCCAAAAAAGTGAAATTTTGAAATTGTATCTCTATTTTCCATTAAATCTTGTGCAACACCTAAAGGGTTAACAACGTTTGTAAAATCAGTTTTGAATACCTTGAGGGGTGTAGTTTCTTAGATGGGGTCACTTTTATGGAGTTTCTACTCTAGGGGTGCATCAGGGGGCTTCAAATAGGACATGGTGTCAAAAAAACAGTCCAGCAAAATCTGCCTTCCAAAAACCAAACGGCGCAAACTTTCACTCTACGCCCCGCTGTGTGGCCGTACAGTAGTTTACGGCCACATATTGGGTGTTTCTGTAAACGGCAGAGTCAGAGCAATAAAGATACAGTCTTGTTTGGCTGTTAACCCTTGCTTTGTTAGTGGAAAAAATGGGTTAAAATGGAAAATTAGGCAAAAAAATTAAATTCTCAAATTTTATCCCCATTTGCCAATAACTCTTGTGCAACACCTAAAGGGTTAACGAAGTTTGTCAAATCAGTTTTGAATACCTTGAGGGGTGTAGTTTATAGAATGGGGTCATTTTTGGGTGGTTTCTATTATGTAAGCCTCGCAAAGTGACTTCAGAGCTGTAGTGGTCCCTAAAAATTGGGTTTTTGTAAATTTCTGAAAAGTTTCAAGATTTGCTTCTAAACTTCTAAGCCTTGTAACATCCCCAAAAAATAAAATATCATTCCCAAAATAATTCAAACATGAAGTAGACATATGGGGAATGTAAAGTCATCACAATTTTTGGGGGTATTACTATGTATTACAGAAGTAGAGAAACTGAAACTTTGACATTTGCTAATTTTTCCAAATTATTGGTAAATTAGGTATTTTTTTATGCAAAAAAAAAAATTTTTTTTGACTTCATTTTACCAGTGTCATGAAGTACAATATGTGACGAAAAAACAATCTCAGAATGGCCTGGATAAGTCAAAGCGTTTTAAAGTTATCACCACTTAAAGTGACACTGGTCAGATTTGCAAAAAATGGCCTGGTCCTTAAGGTGAAATAAGGCTGTGTCCTTAAGGGGTTAAAGTAATGATGGCCACTCGTTTTTCTTTACTTAGCTGCTTTTTTCTTGCCATAATACAAATTCTAACAGTCTATTCAGTAGGACTATCAGCTGTGTATCCACCTGACTTCTCCTCAACGCCACTGATGGTCCCAACCCCATTTATAAGGCAGGAAATCCCACTTATTAAACCTGACAGGGCACACCTAAGAAGTGAAAACCATTTCAGGGGACTACCTCTTGAAGCTCATCAAGAGAATGCCAAGAGTGTGCAAAGCAGTAATCAAAGCAAAAGGTGGCTACTTTGAAGAACCTAGAATATAACATATTTTCAGTTGTTTCACACTTGTTTGTTATGTATATAATTCCACATGTGTTAATTCATAGTTTTTGATGCCTTCAGTGTGAATCTACAATTTTCATAGTCATGAAAATAAAGAAAACTCTTTGAACGAGAAGGTGTGTCCAAACTTTTGGTCTGTACTGTATATATACAGTTGCAAGAAAAAGTATGTGAACCCTTTGGAATGATATGGATTTCTGCACAAATTGGTCATAAAATGTGATCTGATCTTCATCTAAGTCACAACAATAGACAATCACAGTCTGCTTAAACTAATAACACACAAAGAATTAAATGTCACCATGTTTTTATTGAACACACCATGTAAACATTCACAGTGCAGGTGGAAAAAGTATGTGAACCCCTAGACTAATGACATCTCCAAAAGCTAATTGGAGCGAGGTGTCAGCCAACTGGAGTCCGATCAATGAGATGAGATTGGAGGTGTTGGTTACAGCTGCCCTGCCCTATAAAAAACACACACAGTTCTGGGTTTGCTTTTCACAAGAAGCATTGCCTGATGTGAATGATGCCTCGCACAAAAGAGCTCTCAGAAGACCTACGATTAAGAATTGTTGACTTGAATAAAGCTGGAAAGGGTTATAAAAGTATCTCCAAAAGCCTTGCTGTTCATCGGTCCACGGTAAGACAAATTGTCTATAAATGGAGAAAGTTCAGCACTGCTGCTACTCTCCCTAGGAGTGGCCATCCTGTAAAAATGACTGCAAGAGCACAGCGCAGACTGCTCAATGAGGTGAAGAAGAATCCTAGAGTGTCAGCTAAAGACTTACAAAAGTCTCTGGCATATGCTAACATCCCTGTTAGCGAATCTACAATACGTAAAACACTAAACAAGAATGGATTTTCATGGGAGGATACCACAAAGGAAGCCACTGCTGTCCAAAAAAAACATTGCTGCATGTTTACAGTTTGCACAAGAGCACCTGGATGTTCCACAGCAGTACTGGCAAAATATTCTGTGGACAGATGAAACCAAAGTTGAGTTGTTTAGAAGAAACACACAACACTATGTGTGGTGAAAAAGAGGCACAGCACACCAACATCAAAACCTCATCCCAACTGTGAAGTATGGTAGTGGGGGCATCATGGTTTGGGGCTGCTGTGCTGCGTCAGGGCCTGGACAGATTGCTATCATCGAAAGAAAAATGAATTCCCAAGTTTATCAAGACATTTTGCAGGAGAACTTAAGGCCATCTGTCCACCAGCTGAAGCTCAACAGAAGATGGGTGTTGCAACAGGACAACGACCCAAAGCATAGAAGTAAATCAACAACAGAATGGCTTAAACAGAAGAAAATACGCCTTCTGGAGTGGCCCAGTCAGAGTCCTGACCTCAACCCGATTGAGATGCTGTGGCATGACCTTAGGAAAGCGATTCACACCAGACATCCCAAGAATATTGCTGAACTGAAACAGTTCTGTAAAGAGGAATGGTCAAGAATTACTCCTGACCGTTGTGCACGTCTGATCTGCAACTACAGGAAACGTTTGGTTGAAGTTATTGCTGCCAAAGGAGGTTCAACCAGTTATTAAATCCAAGGGTTCACATCCTTTTTCCACCTGCACTGTGAATGTTTACATGGTGTGTTCAATAAAAACATGGTAACATTTAACTATTTGTGTTATTAGTTTAAGCAGACTGTGATTGTCTATTGTTGTGACTTAGATGAAGATCAGATCACATTTTATGTCCAATTTTTGCAGAAATACATATCATTCCAAAGGGTTCACATACTTTTTCTTGCAACTTTATATATATATATATAGGCCTTTATTGTGATATAGTAGTTAGTGCCACCATGTGCCATCCACCACCACTACCCCTCCCCCACCTCAGTGACTGAGTGAGTAACTACTCCAATAAACAACATAGCATTAAATGAAAGAAAATAAAATTACCTTTTTAGTAGACCAGAAGAAAAGGTGGCAATTTGGCAAACAAAGCGGTCTAACTGGGCTGGCACACAAGCGGCAGAGCAGACTTAGACGGCACACGGCACTGCAGCCACTCCTCCAGACAGCACTACTTCAGGGCCGGGACTTCAGCTCCTCTCCAGAAGTCCCGCAATTCATGTGCACGCCTTGTTTTGCCGCGCGGAGCCGCGAGACAGATTTGGATTGCGCGTTATTGGCAAGGTTAGATGCCGATAACTTGGAAAATTATGAATATCGGCCGATAACATCGGTAAATCCGATAATCGGTCGGTCTCCATTTAGAACCACTGCAATCTATGGGGGAGATTTATCAAGACCAGCAATTTCTGCGCCAGTCTTGATAATCGTCTGCGATGCAGGAGGATGCGCAGAATTCAAAATCTATGACAGCTCACAGCTACCGTAGATTTCTGGCTTCATTTGCGCCAGAAAACTAGTGTAAATGAAGATACATTTTCAGGTGATGGCCACGCCCCTTTCCTGCTCTTACCAAGCCCCCTTTGTGAAAAGTGGCAAGGGTGGAGTAAAAAGAGGCACTTATGACTTTTTCCACCCAAAAATATCGGATTTAAAAAGTCACAACCACGCAGCTTGCGACTTTTTAAAGCCACTTTTGTGACGCAAGGAAGATGAAATAATAACTGTCAAATAAAATAATATAAAATGAAATAATAACCTGTAAATAATAACCATCAATAAATAGGACATGTCTGATTTTGTCTGTTTGCCGGACAGACAGTTGCAGCGTCCCACTACGTGTGTGTGGGCACTGCTTAAAAGCACTTTTTACCTTGTCAACAGTACTATGTTGTAATGTATGATTTTGTGTGTATGTATCTGCAAAATGCCTGTTACCAGGCAGATTAGGTGTAATTTATACATCCCACCACTAGATGGGGATATAACTTAGGTCTTATATATACCTAGGTCAGGCCTAGTGAGACAGAGGAGTTCAGACCAGCAGATTAAGAATGGAGTTCAGTTGAATAGAGTGGGACCAGAGTTCACTGTGGAGATCAGTAAGTAGACTGATACTGAGAGAGTAAAAGGGTGCAAATCCAGCACTTCAGCTCTGAAGAAAAGCTTTAGTCCAGAAAGGGACAAGAGAAAAAGGACTTATATACATCCAAAGAATAAAAGCCGCAAACCAGGCATAAGGGACCTTTGGGATATTCAGGTGAAGGATACCCTAGCCTCCGGCAACATCACCAAGATTCCACTGACATTGAAGATAACCCACTGCTCCAAAACTAGAAACCTGAAAAGCCTAGAAACAGTGGATTTGCAGAATCAACTCTGTACCAGCTAGACTCTAGAGACTGCATATTTGTACTGCTGAAACCAAAGACATCTAAAGTAAAAGTTGTGAGTTGCATTTCACCACTGTCTACCTCATTATTACTACTAATGGTTGTACCACCGTTAACGGTACTGGCGTCACGACAAAAACCGTCAAAGGACTCAGCCGCAACAAGCACCCTAAGCACCCCTAACATCAAGGGCACCTCAACCACCATCTTGGCTGATGCTTCCCTACCACAGAGCGTGCCCCGGAGGATTTTGTGCTTTCCACCTCAACACTGTGCTGCCAGCCCAGGGAGGCTTTCTGCTAACCGTGAGTAAACTGATGAACTGTGTGTTATAATTTCGACCTTTTCGACCTTTTTAATGGCCGTTTTTTTCACAGTCGGGTGAATGTAGCGTTACATTATGAAATATAGATTGCCTGAATATGTTTATTTAATGCTGCACCTGTAATAAGGCATCAGCTATTCTTGGTGAGTGCTGCAAGTTAGGAATGGGTACAGATTCAGATTTGACGTGATTCAATTTAGTTTGGAAAAAAAAAATTGATATAAATAGAAGCCTAACTATCACAATTTTAGCTGTATAACCTGATTGCAACTATACTATGCAGTTGACATTGGAGACGGCTACTTTCACACTAGTGTTTTTGCTGGATCCGGCAGGGTTCAGCAAAAACGCTTCCGTTACTGATAATACAACCATCTGCATCCGTAATGAACGGATCCGGTTGTATTATCTGTAACATAGCCAAGACGGATCCGTCATGAACTCCATTGAAAGTCAAAGGGGGACGGATCTGTTTTCTATTGTGTCCGAGAAAACTGATCCGTCCCTATTGACTTGCATTGTGGGTCATGACGGATCCGTCTTGGTCCGCATCCCAGGACGGAAAGCACACCGCAGCATGCTGTTGTTTGCTCTCCGGTATGAGAACATAACGGAATGCATTTTGGAGCACTCCGTTCTGTTCAGTTACGTTTTGTCCCCATTGACAATGAATGGGAACAAAACTGAAGCGGTTTTTTTCTGGTATTGAGACCCTATGACGGATCTCAATACCGGAAAATATTAACGCTAGTGTGAAAGTAGCCAAACTCTTGCTCAGTGATTATACATAGTATAATGTCATAGTACTGGGCAATGTATGGAGGTTATCTGAGCATTTTAGCAACAGAAGGAAACTTTTTTTTTTTACTTTTAATTAGACATTTCAGAATTTGTCCTTAGGCTGATTGATTCTTTCTGAAAAGTCTCAGAGGAACCTTGGGGCTATGTGTCTGTAGGTGTCTGTGGATTTCAGTTGAATAGCTACTGTACAGTGGGATAAGAAAATAAAAATAAAAATGTTTTATATAATTAGTGTTGAGCAAATCAAAGTTCACGAACTGGACTTCGATCCGAATTTCAGAGAAAATTTGATTGACCACAAAGCCAAATTTCATTGTGCTTCGTGGTAACAAATAAATTTTCCCTAAGATGGCGGTAGAACAAAAAAAAAAAAAACTCACCATCATCCATTTGCGCATAAAGAGTCCTCTGCAGTCATCTTGATTGAAGATCCCACGCAAAATCTCGTGCGCGGTGACGTCACCATGCCGGCCAGAATGATGATTTCATCACGCACCATGCGAGATTTCGCACTGGATCTTCAAGCAAGATGGCCGCAGCGGGCTCTTCGCGATCAAATGAATATATATATTTTTTTTTTTATAGATTAACCCCTGACAGCCCTCAATGGTTAGCTCAGATGCCACAATTAGCGATGAACACAGCATCTGAAGGGTTCAATGATGGGGGGGGCGGACAGCACAATTGCAGTTCCCCTTCATTAACAAAGAAATTCCTTTTGTGATAAATTAAGTCGTCACAAAGCAAATTTCTTTGTGAAATTCGGAGAAGCAGACGAATTGTAGTTTTAAGAACTTCACTCATCACTATATATAATGTAAAATAAAAAATAATCATATCTTAGAAGTGGAGGCCTATGACTTATTGTCTGGAGGGCCTACAAAAGTCCAACCATCAATTCAAGTCATATATTTATAAATTAACCTCATAAAATGGTCACTGTCATTTTACAGAACTTTGCATAAGACATTGTACAGAATCATAAACGAATATACAAAATGTTGTAATATATGTGATAAAAATGGCTTCTTTCCTTTTCTAAAATAAGATTCTCTCTGAATTCTGGATAAACTCATCTTCTGAGACCAAGGAAAACTGCCTTCTCACTGATGGATCAGATTACTTCATCCCAAAGAAACCTATGGAGAGGGGAGGGGAGCAGTGAGCAGCACAGCCATGACTTAGCAGCTAATAGTAAATGTTATATCTCATCATAAGTGCTTTACTCACATCTATACTACTCATTACTTCTCTATAATGTTGTATAATTCTGAGTGAGGGACAGAGTTAGAGAGCAGAATCTGCTGTCTCTATGTGTATTCTATTGTCAGACATCATTACACCTAGTCTTCACCCACCAGTACCATCCATTGAGACCACAATAAACTGTGTTTTTTTTGTATTTTTTTTTTGTCCCGCTAGAGGACTTATACATAACATTGATTTATTCTTTATATAATATATTGCAATACTTCCATAGTGTAATGACACATGCCAGTCAGGCTTATAGAGCCTCCTGGGCATAAAGCCAGGCTAGAGCTGGGATCCTTTGGTAGGCATCTGGATACCATATCAACCCACTGGCTCTTCTTAATACCAAACAAAGCTCGCCATACATCACATGCAAACATCCAGAATTAACACGTTTAGTCAATACTATTCACTGTTAACTATTTTATGTGGATTTTTACGTTATGTTATACTATTTTAATTGTCCTTCTACAATGAAACACCATACCGCAATGTATTTTGATATGTCAATATAAAGGACAAATGGGAATCAGAACATAGATTTATTATCTCTACGCCACAGTCCCTGCTTGTGACTTTTTAAATGCCACTGTGACTAAATTGAATCGCAACTGCTGTTTGTACACGGCACTCACCACTTTGGTAAGGGAGGGGCTGGGGCCAGCAGGCTCAGCACATTTATCTTCTTTTACGTCAGTCTTCTGGTGTAAATGAAGACTGAAATCTACGACAGCTACAAGATTAGGACTGTATATAGCTGTCAAGGGCCACATCCCAGCACGTCACTGTGTGTGTCACTCTACTGTTGAGGACAGTGATTGGCTGCAGCTGTCAGATGCCATATCCCAACACATCACCACTGCTGTTTAAAAACACCGTCAGAAAAATCGGACCAGCACCATAGAGAACGGCATTGGAAAAAGGAGTATAGCATGATTTTGTTTTTTTATTAACCCATTTTGTCCAAGAGATTTCATTATGTTGATAACCCCTTTAACAAAAGGTGATTCAAGAAAAAAAAGTTTAAGATAAGGCTGAAAACATGACATTTAAATTATTGTACTTTGTGGCTGGTCCACCAGACATGCAAAAAGAAACCTCTGCCTCTATAAGACGCTAAAGCATGTAGTTGGGGCCTGTGCAAAAATGTGAGCTAAACGTGTTAAATACTGTATAGCAGCGCAGGGAGACCTTAAAATTAGATTCTACTAACGCCATATTGAAAAGAACTAGGCAAGATGATGTGACTTAGTCATTTGCACTGGATTGGTTTGGAAGGCATATGTAGGGGAAAAGGTAGAATATCCATTTATTCCAGAAGCCTATACTGTAGATGTGGCTATTTTTTAGTTCCTCGGGTCAGTACATTACTTTTCTTCTCATACTGTATATCATTTCCTGTACTGTTGGTGCCTCAATAAATGAGACAATAAATCTACAGTGCCTAACAGAAAGGAAGAAAATGTCTCACCTAATATTTCCAAGGCCGTGGCCAAATGGTTCATGTAATAAAGGGTTGACGGCACGGCTAAAAATAGTCACATCACATGTAACTGTATCACACGTCCAAAATACATTCTCCTTTCACCTAGTACCCAGCGGGGAATACTAGAACGTGCTATGTTTGGCATGGTTGAGGACGCTGTAATGTGTCAAAGATTTGTTCAGAATTGTTCAGCAACTTTTGCCACTCCTCCCACAGTGAAACTACAATTCTCAGCATATACACTGGCCCAGCTGCTCTACTTACTCCCATAGACGTGAATGGAGCATTCTGGGAGTTGTAGTTTCAGAACAGCTGGGAGTGCTGGAGCTTGCTGATCAACACACCATAACCATGATATTTGTCTGTAATGCCCTTTTTATCATGCTTAAAGTGTAACTGTCATTTTTTTTGTTTATTAGAGCTGGCATGTATACCTGAGTTAGTCTGTCAATGATTGTCAAAAGATCTGTAATTACCTTAAAATACTGTTGCTATGTCTTTTCTATCTGCAATTCAGTGTAAACTGAAGTCAGAGGAGCGTGTCTCTCAGTAATCCAATCTGATTGGCTGGCAGGAAGCTGCTGGCTAAAGCAACAGTGTATGAAGTGAGGGAAGGCAGTTTTGGCCTCAGAGAACTGGCAGAGGAGCCATCTTGAGAAGATCTTCATAGGGTTCAAAACAGCCATAACTAAAGAAAGAGCTCAAGGAAAACAGTGGTATGTGAAGAAACTAAAGATTGCTTTATGAACAATGCTGCAGAAGCAGTAACATATGCTAAAATTGATTTTTTGATTAAAACTTGACAGTTACACTTTAAAAATTGCTGATGATAAATAGGGCGAAAGTCACAAACTGTTTACCTTCTTAATAATATTCTCGCCCTCACGGATTTGTGTAGCACTGATTTGTAATAGGATGCTCATAACATTTTGTGCCCCTACTATATCTCTGTGCAGATCCAATTTTTACAGAGTTTTTTATCTAAATAATTGTGGCATCCTAAGTTGTGTTGCCATATTATGGCGGTATTGTTCACTATTACTTTTAATGGAGAATACGGTGCCACAGTGGCACCATGTGATAAAACAAAGAATTGTGGTACATGGATCTATATACCAGTATATCTCAATAAATTAGAATATCATCGAAAAGTTAATGTATTTCATTAATTCAAAAAGAGAAACTCATAATATATAGATTCATTACATACAGAGTGATCCATTTCAAGTGTTTATTTCTTTTAATGTTTTTGATTATGGGTTATACAGCTAATGAAAACCCAAAAGTCAGTATCTCAGAAAATTAGAATATTGTGAAAAAGTTCAATAATGTACAGCAGGCATGCTCAACCTGAGGCTCTCCAGCTGTTGCAAAACTGCAACTCCCAGCATTCCCAAACAGTGTACAGCTATCAGCCTACAGCAGGGCATTGTGGGAGTTGTAGTTTTACAACAGCTGGAGGACCGCAGGTTGAGCATGCCTGATGTAGACAGTCTAATCAGATAATCAACACAAAACACCTGCAAAAGTTTCCTAAGCATTTAAATGGTGTTTCAGTCTTGTAGGATACACAATCATAGACTTGACAGTTGTCCGGAAGACAGTCATTGACATCCTCTACAAGGTCATTCATTGGTAAAGAAGTTGGCTGTTCACAGAGTGCTGTATCAAATCATATTAATAGAAAGTTGAGTGGAAGGAAAAAGTATGGTAGAAAAAGGTGCACAAGCAGCAGGGATAACGGCAGCCTTAAAGGGAACCTGTCATCAACTTTATGCTGACCCCACTGAGGGCAGCATAAAATAGTGACAGAAATGCTGATTTAAAATAGTGACAGAAATGCTGATTTCAGCGGTGTGTCACTCATGAGCTAAATGTAAGTGGTTGCTGAGAACTAACATCATAATCATTGTAGCCCAGGCCTTGAAAAGAGTCACATCTACCTGAGAAGAGTCACAGTTATTCATAATCTCCTGCTCTCTGCCCATCTGCTGATGATTGGCAGTTCTCTCCTAGATAGAAAGGGAGAAAACTTGGTAGAAGACGGTCAGTCATCAGCAGGTGGGCAGGAAGAGCAGGAATTCATGAAAACCCAGGACTCTTCTCAGGTGTCCATGACTATTTTCCAGGCCCCGTCTGCAATGATTGTGATGTTGGTTCTCAGCAACCACTTACTTTTAACTTATAAATGACAGACCGCTGAAATCAACTCACCTGTCTCTACTTTATGCTTCCTTTAGTGGACAGCATAAAGTTGATGACAGGTTCCCTTTAAAAGGATTGTCAAGAAAAGGCCATTCACGAAATTGGGGGAGATTCACAAGGAGTGGACTGCATCTGGAGTCAGTGCTTCAAGAGCCACCACACACAGAGGTATCCAGGACATGGTCCAAAGTCCTGTTTTGAGATAAGAGTAAATTTTGCATTTCATTTGAAAATCAAGGTCCTGGAGTCTGGAGGAAGAGCAGAGAGGCACACAATCCAAGTGTGAAGTTTCCACAGTTCAGTGGATTGTGCAGTGTGAAGTTTTCGCAGTCAGTGATGGTTTGGGAAGTCATGTCATCTGCTGGTGTTGGTCTACTGTGTTATATCAAGTTCAAAGTCAGCACTGCTCTCTACCAGAAAATTTCAGAGCACTTCATGCTTCTCTCTGCTGCGGCAGTGCCTATGTGTTACCACATATATGTGCTTTACTTAGGGCCCTCGTTATTGTGTGGGACACTTATCCCCTATCCTGTGTATAGGGTAGAAGTGTTTATCATGGAACAACCCCCTTTAAGTTGGTCACAGACATGAGATTTCATTGAGGATGACCCCAAAACAGTAAGTCTCCACTTATTATCATCATGTTTTTAGGTCCAAAAATCTTTGAACAAATAGTGTGCAGGAGTGGCTTTACTTAAAGAGGACCTTTCATTGGTCCAAACATTGTGAACTAAGTATCCTGACATATACAGCGGCACCCAGGTATCTCACTGCACTTACTATTATCCCTGGGCGCCGCTCCGTTCTCCCGTTATGTCCTCCGGTATGTTCGGGGACTTGGTTATAGTAGGCGGAGACTTAGGGGACTTGGTTATAGTAGGCGGAGTCTGCCCTTGTTCTGCTGGGCGTCTCCTTCTCCTAGGCTGTAGCACTGGCCAATCGCAGCACAGAGCTCACAGCCTGGGAGGTTTTTTCTCCCAGGCTGTGAGCTCTGCAATGCGATTGGCCAGCGCTACAGCCTAGGAGATGGAGACGCTCAGCAGAATAAAGGCAGACTCCGCCTACTATAACCAAGTCCCCTAAGTCTCCGCCTACTATAACCAAGTCCCCGAACATACCGGAGGACATAACGGGAGAACGGAGCGGCGCCCAGGGATAATAGTAAGTGCAGTGAGATCCCTGGGCGCCGCTGTATATGTCATGATACTTAGTTTGGACCGATGAAAGGTCCTCTTTAAAGTTGAACTCATGAAATAAATCCACAAAGTGGTTTTAACTTCCTGTCTTTTGTGTCATCTTTTACCAGCAGAATGATATCTGTACAATAACATTTCTGTGTGCATTATTTCTATACTGTGACATCATGTGCATTGTCTTTGAATCATGATGCCATGTTTATTATTTCTGCGCTTCAACGTCACTGTAGTCCTTAACCCGTAGGATACCAGCACCGTATATTTGTACGCAGTGGCGTACACACAATCCATGGGGCCCCAGTGCGAAACTGATCCATGGAAGAGCAGAGGTTAACAGTCGGGCGCTCCCTCCCTCTTCCATCGGGGGGCTGCTGTGCCTTTGGAGCACCCCCGACAGGATGGGGTGACAGAGGGAGCCCCTCTCCTTACCCTTCCCCGTCTGCGCAGTTGTGGCTAGAACTGAGCAGACCGGAAAGGTTCCCATGGCAACAGGACACCTTCTCAGGCATCCTGCTGTCCATGGTGCTGAACAGATCTGTGCTAAAGGCATAGATCTGTTCAGACAAAGTGTAAGTAAAATACAGTACAAAACACTATATAGTGTACTGTACTGTATTATACAGACATCAGACCCACTGGATCTTCAAGAACTAAGTGGGTCTGGGTCAAAAAAAAAAAAGTGAAAAAAAGTGAAAAAAAAGTAAAAATCAAAAAACACATTTATCACTGATTAAAAATGAAAAAAATAAAATTCCCTACATATGTTTTGTATCGCCGCGTCCGTAACGACCTGATCTATAAAACGGTCATGTTACTTTACCCGAACGGTGAACGCCATAAAAATAAAAAATTATGATGAAATTTAAATTTTGCCCACCTTACTTCCCAAAAAAGGTAATAAAAGTGATCAAAAAAGTTGCATGTATGCCAAAATAGAGCCAATCAAACCGTCATCTCATCCCGCAAAAATCATACCCTACCCAAGATAATTGCCCAAAAACTGAAAAAAACTATGGCTCTTAGACTATGGAAACACTAAAACATGATTTTATTTGTTTCAAAAATGAAATCATTGTGTAAAACTTAAATAAATAAAAAGTATACATATTAGGTATCGCCGCGTCCATATCGACTGGCTCTATAAAAATATCATATGACCTAACCCCTCAGGTGACCACCGTAAAAAAATTCAAATAAAAACAGTGTAAAAAAAGCCATTTTTTGTCATCTTACATCACAAAAAGTGTAATAGCAAGCGATCAAAAAGTGATATGCACCCCAAAATAGTGCCAATCAAACCGTCACCTCATCCCACAAAAAATGAGACCCTACTTAAGATAATCGCCCAAAAACTGAAAAAACTATGGCTCTTAGACTATGGAGACACTAAAACTTTTTTTTGTTTTAAAAATGAAATCATTGTGTAAAACTTACATAAATAAAAAAAATGGTATACATATTAGGTATCGCCGCGTCCGTGACAACCTGCTCTATAAAATGACCACATGATCTAACATGTCAGATGAATTTTGTAAATAACAAAAAAAAAAAAAAAAAAACGGTGCCAAAAAAGCTATTTCTTGTTACCTTGCAGCACAAAAAGTGTAATATAGAGCAACCAAAAATCATATGTACCCTAAACTAGTACCAACAAAACTGCCACCCTATCCCATAGTTTCTAAAATGGGGTCACTTTTTTGGAGTTTCTACTCTAGGGGTGCATCAGGGGGGCTTCAAATGGGACATGGTGTCAAAAAAAACAGTCCAGCAAAATCTGCCTTCCAAAAACCGTATGGCATTCCTTTCCTTCTGCGCCCTGCTGTGTGCCCGTACAGCAGTTTACGACCACATATGGGGTGTTTCTGTAAACTACAGAATCAGGGCCATAAATAATGAGTTTTTTTTGGCTGTTAACCCTTGCTTTGTAACTGGAAAAAAAATATTAAAATGGAAAATCTGCCAAAAAAGTGAAATTTTGAAATTGTATCTCTATTTTCCATTAAATCTTGTGCAACACCTAAAGGGTTAACAAAGTTTGTAAAATCAGTTTTGAATACCTTGAGGGGTGTAGTTTCTTAGATGGGGTCACTTTTATGGAGTTTCTACTCTAGGGGTGCATCAGGGGGGCTTCAAATGGGACATGGTGTCAAAAAACCAGTCCAGCAAAATCTGGCTTCAAAAAACCATACGGCGCACCTTTCCCTCTACGCCCTACTGTGTGCCCGTACAGTAGTTTACGGCCACATATGGGGTGTTTCTGTAAACGGCAGAGTCAGGGCAATAAAGATACAGTCTTGTTTGGCTGTTAACCCTTGCTTTGTTAGTGGAAAAAATGGGTTAAAATGGAAAATTGGGCAAAAAAATGAAATTCTCAAATTTCATCCCCATTTGCCAATAACTCTTGTGCAACACCTAAAGGGTTAACGAAGTTTGTAAAATCAGTTTTGAATACCTTGAGGGGTGTAGTTTATAGAATGGGGTAATTTTGGGGCGGTTTCTATTATGTAAGCCTCGCAAAGTGACTTCAGACCTGTAGTGGTCCCTAAAAATTGGGTTTTTGTAAATTTCTGAAAAATTTCAAGATTTGCTTCTAAACTTCTAAGCCTTGTAACATCCCCAAAAAATAAAATATCATTCCCAAAATAATTCAAACATGAAGTAGACATATGGGGAATGTAAAGTCATCCCAATTTTTTGGGGGTATTACTATGTATTACAGAAGTAGAGAAACTGAAACTTTTAAATTTGCTAATTTTTCAACATTTTTGGTAAATTAGGTATTTTTTTATGAAAAAAAAAAAAAATTTTGACTTCATTTTACCAGTGTCATGAAGTACAATATGTGACGAAAAAACTCTGAATGGCCTGGATAAGTCAAAGTTTTAAAGTTATCACCACTTAAAGTGACACAGATTTGCAAAAAATGGCCTGGTCCTTAAGGTGAAATAAGGCTGTGTCCCTAAGGGGTTAATATACCAGAAGATGTATAACTTATACCAGGACAGCTCACATATAATAATATACAGAACATACCAAGGCCAGATAGTAACTATTACCTGGGCTGGCTCAGGCTGAAAGCTGCTGAATTGACCTGCTGAAAGTCAGTGGCAACTGGCAAGGCTGAATGCTGGAGGCTGGCTGGGCTCAGTGTGGGCTCTGGCTGGCTGAATGAGTGCTGCTCCTGGGCCTGGCTCAGGCTGGCAGAGAGAACGAGGCGAGGTGGGGTGAGTGACTGTAGTATAGAGTCAGACTACTGGGCAAGTGGGCAGTGGCAGACTAGCAGTGGCTCCCGCACTCCTCTGTTCCCAACTTCTTGCCGGACCTGCAGCGCTGATAACATTGTGACGACATGTAAGCGCGGGCAACTGCGACCCCTGTATGTACGCCCCAACTACAACTCCCAGCATCACCAGACAGCAGCATGCCTAAATTTGTACTTCCACCAGGTCTAGAGAGCCACAGGCTGAAGACTAATGCAAGAACAAGAAGGTATACCCCAATGTGCGCAGTCTGTTCATCCCCTTATAAGCAGATGTAGCAGAGCAGAGTTAACAAATGGCCTCAACCATAACTATGTACTTTTACCCAGAACTGCAGGTGTCAGCATCAGGTACCAGCAATGCATTTCCCACGTAAAACCAGCTCTGCTACATTATGCAGCAGACCTGGTTTTGTCATGCATTTCTTTTGCCTTCATATGGTAAAATACTTCATTGGCCTATCAATGGCTTTATAACTAAGGCTACTTTCACACCTGCGTTCAGTGCGGATCCGTCTTGTACCTGCACAGACGGATCCGCACCTATAATGCAAACGCTTGTATCCGTTCAGAACGGATCCGTTTGCATTATTCTTTTTAAAAAAAGTCTAAGTCAAAACGGATCCGTCCTGACTTACATTGAAAGTAACGGCTGGGCCAAACTGAATGGAGGCTGAACGGAGCCAAACTGATGCATTCTGAACGGATCCTTATCCATTCAGAATGCATTGGGCCTGTACTAATCCATTTTGAACCGTTTGTGAGATCCCTGAAATGGATCTCACAAATGGAATTCAAAACGCCAGTGTGAAAGTAGCCTTAGGCTACTTTCACACTGTCGTTCCTGGGTCCGCTTGTGAGATCCGTTTCCGCCTCCATTCCGCTCTGGATGCGGACACCAAAACGCTGCTTACAGCGTTTTGGTGTCCGCCTGGTGATACAGAGCCAAACGGATCCGTCCTGTCTTACAATGTAATTCAATGGGGACGGATCCGTTTTCACTGACACAATATGGTGCAATTGAAAACGGATCCGTCCCCCATTGATTTTATTGTAAGTCAGGACGGATCAGTTTTGACTTAGACTTTTTAAAAAAAGAATAATGCAAACGGATCCGTTCTGAACGGATACAAGCGTTTGCATTATAGGTGCGGATCCGTCTGTGCAGATACCAGACGGATCCGCACCTAACGCAGGTGTGAAAGTAGCCTAACTCTATATTTCTGTAGCCTGCAACCTCTGACTGCCCAGTTGTACGCCCCTGTATGTACGGCGCTGAGTAGTGTGTCTGAAATCCCAGCGCCGTACAGCTACAGCACACTGATCAGGCAGGCGCAGGAGCTGCGCCCACCTGTTCAGCTGCAGGGGTCCAGCAGTCACTGCTGTATGCGCCAGCATCGGTGAAAACACCAATGCCGACGCTATAAACCTCGCACTGCCGTGGCATGTAAGGTATCCTCATGGGTCCCGGGTGTCCATCGGTCCACGTGCTGCTGTGACAGGGACCGGATAGCTGGTCGGCAGCCCGATGCCTTTGGCATCGTGGCTGCCTTCCCTCTTAGCCTCTGAGATCCAGCCTCCTGGATCTCACAGGAAGCAGGCTGTAAGTGTATTACACTCGGTGATACACTTACAGCCAATGCATTACAATACAGATGTATTGTAATGCATTGTAAAGGGGATCAGACCCCAAAAGTTGAAGTCCCAGAGTAGGAGAAAAATAGTAAAAAAAAAAATAGTAAAAAAAAAAATAAAGTTTTACAAATAAAAAATTAAAAGTTTCAAGTAAAAAAAAAAGCATCCTTTTCCCAAAATAAAAGTAAAAAAAGAAAATAAAATAGGGAAAAAAGAAAAGTATACATATTCGGTATCGCCGCGTCCGCATCGACTGGCTCTATAAAAATATCACATGATCCACCCCGTCAGGTGAACGCCGTAAAAAATAAATAAATACTATGCCAAAACAGCCATTTTCTGGTCACCTTGCTTAACAAAAAGTGTAATACCAAGCGATCAAAAAGGCATATTTAGCCCAAAATTGCACCAATCAAACTGTCATCTCATCAAAATGAGACCCTACCTAAGAAAATCGTCCAAAAGAAAAAACAAAACAATGATACCCACAAACCAATCTATCAAAATCTGCGCTGCAAAAGCCATATGGCGCTCCTTCTATTCTGAATCCTGCCATGTGCCCTCACAGCAGTTTACCACCACATATGGGGTGTTGCAGTATTCAGGAGAATATGGGTAACAAATTATGGGGTGCTTTTACTTCTGTTACCCCATGTAAAAATGAAAAATATGGGGCTAAAGGAATATTTTATTGGAAGAAATGAAACTTAATTTTCACAGCCAAGTGTTTCCAAATTCCATAAAACGCTTAGTACCTCCTTAATGTAAAACAGCCTAGGGCAGTGCTAAAGACCGCCCATTTATGCTGGTGATGTCACCGGGCTCACTGCTAGGCAGAAGCCACCACCTAGCATGCCCATGAGAAGCCCGGTACGTCACCAGTGGTGAAGAAAAAGCCCTTCTCCTGTGCATGGACAAGGGGGAGCATCAGAACTAGAAAGGCTCCGATGCTCCACTGATACAAGCTAAATAAGTGAAGGGGAGCTTATGTCCGGGTTCAGCTCTGAACCCGGAACAACCCCTTTAAAGGGTTAAGTGAGGATTCGGAGGAATAGAGGTCAGCTAGCTGTTTAAAGTGTGTGGACAGATAAAAGGGGTTCTCCCACAAACAGCATTTCTCCACAGGTCATGTCACTTACCAGTAGGAGGAGCTCCCGGCCGGACGCAGAGATCGCAGCTCGCAGGTAAGTATAATGGTTCTACAAATTGCTAAGTAACCATGGCAACCGGGACAGCAGGAGCGTCCTGGTTGCCATGGTTACCGATCGGAGCCCCAGCGATTAAACTGGGACTCCGATCGGTACACTCCGCTGCCACCAATGATAGGGGGGGAGATTTTAATTAGGAGGGGGAGGGAGGGGAGAGGGCCCACTGGCCACCAACGAGTTAACTACAGGGGAGGGAGGGGGGCCCACTGGCCACCAACGAGTTAACTACAGGGGAGGGGGGGGGGCGGCCGCACTGGCCACCAATGTGTTAACTACAGGGGGGGGGGCCCACTGGCCACTAATGTGTTAACTACAAGGGAGGGAGGGGGGGCGGCCGCACTGGCCACCAATGTGTTAACTACAGGGGGGGCCCACTGGCCACTAATGTGTTAACTACAAGGGAGGGGGGGCGGCCGCATTGGCCACCAATGTGTTAACTACAGGGGGGGGGCCCACTGGCCACTAATGTGTTAACTACAGGGGGGGGCTGCCCCCTGCTGCCTGGCAGCACCTGCCAGGCAGCAGGGGGCAGTCATGTACACAGTTCTTTTAGTATATTCTAACCTGAAGCGTCCCCATCACCATGGGAACGCCTCTGTGTTAGAATATACTGTCGGATTTGAGTTTCACAATGTAACTCAAATCCGACGGTATATACTAACAGAGGCGTTCCCATGGTGATAGGGACGCTTCAAGTTAAAATATACCATCGGATTGGAGAAAACTCAGATCCGATGGTATAAAAGGGACTCCTGACTTTACATTGAAAGTCAATGGGGGACGGATCAGTTTGAAATTGCACCATATTGTGTCAACGTCAAAAGGATCCGTCCCCATTGACTTGCATTGTAATTCAGGACGGATCCGTTTGGCTCTGCATGGCCAGGCGGACACCAAAACGACATTTTTTTCATGTCTTTGGATCCTCCAAAAATCAAGGAAGACCCACGGACGAAAAAATGGTCACGGATCACGGAAAAACGGGACCCGTTTTTGCGGACCGCAAAAAAATACGTTCGTGTGCAGGATGCCTAATACTCAGCCTGGAGTTGCCACACCTCCAGATACACATATACAAACGGGGGGAGCAAATCCCGCACATGTGATCCGTTGCCAACAATAATCCCCAGCAAAAATGCATACAATGGAGGATGCCAGCAATATACCATATGTGCCACAAAAACATCCGTTTAACACCACATCATAATACTCATTTAGTTTTTTATTTTAGTTTTTTAAACTCCAAAATACTCACCTCATCCATTTGATGGTGCTGGGGTCACGACCTGCACTCCAGCGCCATGACCTTTCACAGCATTGACTGGAAGCAGCAGGACCTGCGAGACGACATCACGCTGGAGTGCAGGTCCTGTCCTGAGCATCCAGTCAGCAGCGAGTGTTCACCGCAGCGCAATCAAATGAATGAGGTGAGGTCTTTTTTTTTTTTCTTTTGCACAAGTAGAGAAGGGGGCATTAATTATATTGGGCGTCACTAATGGAGACATTATTAATTCTGGGGGGCACTAATAGGGGCATTAATATTAATCGGGGAGCGCTAATGGGGCATTATTCATTCTGGGAGGTACTAATGGGAGCATTAATATTACTGGGGGGCACTAATGGGGGGCATTATTAATTCTGGGGGGCTCTAATTGGAGCATTAATATTACTGGGAGGCACTAATGAAGGCATTATTAATTTTGGGGGGCACTAGTAGGGGCATAAATATTACTGGGAGGCACTAATGGAGGCATTATTAATTCTCGGGGCACTAATAGGGGCAATGCTATTACTGGGGGATACTAGTGGGGGCATTACTATTACCAGGGGCACTAATGGGGACATTAATATTACTGGGTGGCTCTAATGGGGGCACTATTAATTCTAGGGGTGTCACGGTAGGTGAGGTGAGGGAAGGGAAGCAAACCAAACACAACAAAATTAAACAAAACAGCAGGCTAGGCCCCACAGCTAGGGAACAGGGAAAGGTCATCTCCTGACAATCCCTGAGCCTTTCCCTGACTGCTACCAACATGAACAAATCTCGATGGTAGAAGTGTTCATGCACACCAACCTAAGCCCTGCTGCAACTGACACAAACCCTCAGCTAGAGAGCAGGCAAAAAGACAACCAGTTCCTTGCACAAGATGAAGAAACCAGCGTCTACCTAAGGTCTAGCTAATACAAACAACAGAAGGGAAGGAAGGAAGGAAGACTTAACTGAAGACGAACTGGGAGCAGGAGATCCACCAAACCCCAGCAGAAACTATAAACTGCCAGGGCTATAGAGAGAGGCAGGAATAAATAGGATCACTAACTAATGAGCAGAACCTGTGAGGAGGTGGGATCCTGCCCAAAGCCACAACAAAGCAATCTGTCAGATAGATTCACGTGCAGCAAGTCTGACAGATCTTCTCAGATCACTCACAGGGCAGGGCGTGACAGTACCCCCCTCTACGGGTGACCTCCGGGCACCCAGGACCAACTTTATCCGGGTGTGCCCTGTGAAAGGCGTTCACAAGGCGGCTAGCATTGACATCGGTAGCCGGAACCCACATCCTTTCCTCAGGACCGTTTCCCCTCCAATGCACCAGGTACTGAAGGGAACCCTGAAGAACACGCGAGTTGAGTATTTTGGAGATCTGAAACTCCAGATTACCATCTACCAAGACAGGAGGAGGAGGCAAAGGAGATGGTTCAGCAGGTTCAACATACTTCTTCAACAAGGACCTGTGAAACACATTATGGATCTTCCAGGCCTGCAGAAGATCCAGACAAAACGCCACCGGATTAATAATGGCCGAGATTTTGTAAGGACCAATAAATCTTGGGACCAACTTCCAAGAGGGTACTTTCAACTTAAAGAGGTTGGCCACCATAAGTATAAAAACAAATAAAGTGCCCCAGACAATAACTAAAGCCAAGAGGAATTTGTATCATGACAGATATACTGTATATATATATATATATATATATATATATATATATATATATATATATATATATATATATATATATATATATATAATTTTCCTACTGTATTTAGCATAGTTTGCTCCCATTAATGAGAGGCTGTGTGGGTGGAGCAGCTGCAAAGTGAAAGTAAAAATCCCAGCATGCATCACAGCAAAGCATCTCCAGGGGAGCAGTCACATGACATCTCTGCCTACTTGTGATGCCATAGTGACAACAGCACATTAGGTGTCATTTCATCAGTGCTTTAGCATACCTCCCAACTTTAGAATAGAAGGAAGAGGGACACTACGTGCCCAAGGCTACTTTCACACTTGTGTTTTTTGCGGATCCGTCATGGATCTGCAAAAACGGTTCTGTTACCATAATATAACCGCATGCATCCGTCATAAACGAATCCATTTGTATTAGGTCTTCTATAACCATAACGGATCCATCTTGAACACCATTGAAAGTGAATGGGGGACGGATCCGATTTTTATTGTGCCAGAGAAAACTGATCCGTCCCCATTGACTTACATTGTGTGCCAGGATGGATCCGTTTGGCTCAGTTTCATCAGGCGGACACCAAAACGCTGCAGGCAGCGTTTTGGTGTCCGCCTCCAAAGCGGAATGGAGACTGAATGGAGGCAAACTGATGCGTTCTGAGTGGATCCTTTTCCATTCAGAATGCATTAGGGCAAAACTGATCAATTTTCGACATACCTCCCCCGTACCAGGACCGCCACTGAAATCCGGGACTGTCCTGACGGATACTGGAAGGAGGTATGGCTTTAGGCCTCATGCACATGACCATACCCTGCCTGTGTGCGCACCGTATCAAGTGATGGGTCTGAAATCCGAAAGATACTGTGTGGTCTGGAATGGAAGCACAAATCGGAAACCTATGGAGTGCATCCATGGGTTTTCTGTCCATGCTGTCCATGGGTTTTCTGTCCATGCCTCCGCACCGCGAAAAAGTACGGATGCAGATTGCAGACCCCATTTAAATGAATGGGTTCATGTCTGCAGACAGTGGACACACTGTCGGCGCCCATGCATTGTGTAAATATATGTATATAAATATGTATATATACACATATGTGTATATATATATATATATATATATATATACACACACACACACACACAGTATATACACACACATACTTAGACATAAATACATACACACGCATGCATATATACATACATACATACACAGATACATACACACATATACATATATATACACATACGGTCAGTGCCCATGTATTGCGGACCGCAATGTATATACACATATAAATATATTAAACATGTGTGTTATATTTTGTATATAAATAAATATGTATGTGTATATATATATATATATATATATATATATATAGCAAAACAACAGCACTCTCAGAGAGTCTCATTAGATGAAAATAGAAAAAAAGATTATTCACCCATGTGGACACGATGTTATATATATATATTATACATACACATATATATATATATACACATACACATATATATATATATATATATATATATATATATACATACACATACATATACACATACACATACACAGTCGTGGCCAAAAGTTTTGAGAATGACACAAATATTAGTTTTCACAAAGTTTGTTGCTAAACTGCTTTTAGATCTTTGTTTCAGTTGTTTCTGTGATGTAGTGAAATATAATTACACGCACTTCATACGTTTCAAAGGCTTTTATCGACAATTATATGACATTTATGCAAAGAGTCAGTATTTGCAGTGTTGGCCCTTCTTTTTCAGGACCTCTGCAATTCGACTGGGCATGCTCTCAATCAACTTCTGGGCCAATTCCTGACTGATAGCAACCCATTCTTTCATAATCACTTCTTGGAGTTTGTCAGAATTAGTGGGTTTTGTTTGTCCACCCGCCTCTTGAGGATTGACCACAAGTTCTCAATGGGATTAAGATCTGGGGAGTTTCCAGGCCATGGACCCAAAATGTCAACGTTTTGGTCCCCGAGCCACTTAGTTATCACTTTTGCCTTATGGCACGGTGCTCCATCGTGCTGGAAAATGCATTGTTCTTCACCAAACTGTTGTTGGATTGTTGGAAGAAGTTGCTGTTGGAGGGTGTTTTGGTACCATTCTTTATTCATGGCTGTGTTTTTGGGCAAAATTGTGAGTGAGCCCACTCCCTTGGATGAGAAGCAACCCCACAGGATGCTTTACTGTTGGCAGGACTGATGGTAGCGCTCACCTTTTCTTCTCCGGACAAGCCTTTTTCCAGATGCCCCAAACAATCGGAAAGAGGCTTCATCGGAGAATATGACTTTGCCCCAGTCCTCAGCCGTCCATTCACCATACTTTCTGCAGTAGAGCAATCTGTCCTTGATGTTTTTTTTGGAGAGAAGTGGCTTTTTTGCTGCCCTTCTTGACACCAGGCCATGTTCCAAAAATCTTCGCCTCACTGTGCGTGCAGATGCGCTCACACCTGCCTGCTGCCATTCCTGAGCAAGCTCTGCACTGGTGGCACTCCGATCCCGCAGCTGAATCCTCTTTAGGAGACGATCCTGGCGCTTGCTGGACTTTCTTGGACGCCCTGAAGCCTTCTTAACAAGAATTGAACCTCTTTCCTTGAAGTTCTTGATGACCCTTTAAATTGTTGATTGAGGTGCAATCTTAGTAGCCGCAATATCCTTGCCTGTGAAGCCATTTTTATGCAACGCAATGATGGCTGCACGTGTTTCTTTGCAGGTCACCATGGTTAACAATGGAAGAACAATGATTTCAAGCATCACCCTCCATTTAACATGTCAAGTCTGCCATTTTAACCCAATCAGCCTGACATAATGATCTCCAGCCTTGTGCTCGTCAACATTCTCACCTGAGTTAACAAGACGATTACTGAAATGATCTCAGCAGGTCCTTTAATGAAAGCAATGAAATGCAGTGGAAAGTTTTTTTGGGGATTAAGTTAATTTTCATGGCAAAGAAGGACTATGCAATTCATCTGATCACTCTTCATAACATTCTGGAGTATATGCAAATTGCTATTATAAAAACTTAAGCAGCAACTTTTCCAATTTCCAATATTTATGTAATTCTCAAAACTTTTGGCCACGACTGTATAATCCAAAGAGCAGGCAGCATTTCTACGGTAAAGGGGTATATATATATATATATATATATATATATATACACACACATACACACAAAATCATAGTTCCTGGCTAGATGTCCTGCTTTCCCTGTTGGTTGCAGGGGGCATGGCCTAACAGAACCGGTGGGCGTGGCTTAGCGGGTCGGCTGAGGTGATAGTGCAGGGGGGGATGGGGATTGACTAAGTAGCTTCTGCAGTAGGGACTCTGACGATTTTTATCACAGCCAGCTTCTGACAGGAATCAGCTGTTTGTAGAGAGGGAACAAGCAGCTGATTCCTGTCACAGTTGGAGCGGGCAGCAGGGAGCCGACCACTGACAGGAGCAGACTGTACATGCGCATGGACGAGCTTCCTCTCAAGCTCCTCCATGTCGCGTGCAGCCATGGACGAACTGAGCTGCAAGGTAGAGCAGGACTAAGGGGGGTGCGGCTTATAACTGAAAGAAAAGCAGGCAGATGTGTTTAATGAAGTATATTAGGGACTTCATTTTTTCCCTGCCTGCCACACTGTAGTGGAGAGGATTTAAAGAGTGGCCAACCCCTTTAATGTTCTTAGAGGACAACAACACCAAATCACACACACACACAGGTCCGGACCATTCATACCAGTCATACAGTCTCTTGTCAACCATCCGTTTATATCTTTAGCCCATCTTTTTCAATTTAACCTGAATCTTCCGCCAGATAGAAGACAACGAAGAAGAGAATCTCTCCTCTTCAGGTATACCAGAAGATTCAGTCCCAGAAAAAGTACCAAACTGAGGGTGAAAACATATGCGCCAAAAAATGGTGACTTATCAGTTGACTCCTGTCTAAGGCAAACTCAGCCAAGGACAAAACCCAGGACCATTCTTCCTGATTCTCAGCGACAAAACACCTTAAATAAGTCTCCAGGTTCTGGTTAGTGCGCTCAGTTTGTCCATTCGACTGAGGATGGAAAACTGAAGAGAAGAGAAAGCCAACTGAATACCCAGACGAGTACAAAACGCCTTCCAAAACCTGGAGACAAATTGCGTCCCTCTATCAGACACCACATCAGAGGGGATGCAGTGTAATTTCACGATGTTATCAATAAACACCTGAGCGAGAGTTTTAGCATTGGGCAAACCTATTAATGGTACAAAGTGAGCTATCTTACTGAAGCGGTCCACCACGACCAAAATCACAGTTTTCCCAGAGGAACTTGGTAAATCAGTGATGAAGTCCATGGACAAATGCGTCCAAGGATGAGATGGAATGAACAAAGGAAGAAGAGAGCCTGATGGCCGAGTGTGAGCCTCCTTAGTGAGTGTACAGGCTGCTACATAGCCCTCAACACATTTATGCAAACCTGGCCACCAGAATCTCCAGGAAATAAGATCCACAGTGGATCTACTCCCAGGGTGTCCCGCATGGACAGTATCATGATGTTCCTTGAACACCTTGTGTCGCAGTTCTGAAGGAACAAACAACTTCCCTGGAGGACAGGAATCAGGTGCCTCACCTTGAGCCCCCAACACTTCCACCTCCAGCTCGGGATAAAGAGCGGATACCACCACCCCATCAGCCAAAATCAGAGCGGGATCCTCAGACTCCCCCCCCCCTTCCCCCAGGAAAGCTACGTGACAGAGCATCTGCTTTGACATTTTTAATCCCAGGATGATAAGTGACCACAAAATTTTACTTGGTAAAGAACAATGACCATCTGGCCTGCCTAGGGTTCAGACATTTTGCTGATTGCAGGTAAGCCAGATTCTTATGGTCAGTAATTACCGTAATCGGATGAATCGCTCCTTCCAGCCAATGATGCCATTCCTCAAAGGCCAATTTGATGGCCAACAGCTCTCCATTCCCAACATCATAATTTCTTTCGGCGGCAGAGAGTTTCTTAGAGAAAAAAAGCACACAAATGACATTTGCTAGGAGAGGGACCCTGCAACAAAACTGCTCCGACTCCCACTTCTGACGCGTCCACCTCCATAATGAAGGGTTGAGACACAGCGGGTTGCATCAGAATAGGAGCGGAAGCAAAACATTCCTTAATAGCAGAAAAAGCCTGTAATGCCTCTTCCGACCAGAGAGAGAAGTGTAATGACCGACGTCACGCACAGGGAGGAAAACAGGGAAAGCCCTGCCCAAGGGAGAGGGAAAGGTGGTGACCCCTAACTCACCTTGCGGCTGGCACCTGACTGCCCTGACGTACCTAGACGGGTTCCTCACCCGTGCGGCGATCACGTGCCTAAACCCTGGCTTTCCCTAATATGAGCCCTGGATAGTGAACAGGCCGGTGGGATCGCTAGTCCACACCACTATCACTAAGAGGGAAACACCAGGGAGAGGACAGACAAAACATACAAACACATACACCCAGGTGGGCGACCACAATAAACCAAAAAGGTCCAACAGGGATCCGGAGGGTAGCGTTCTGGACCAACTACCAGCGAACGCAGCAACACAGCTCCAGAAGGTCAGAATAGATGTCCAGGCAGGAAGCTCTATCTCTGGCAACCAGAGAAGTGTGAGAGAGGAATATAAGGAGGTCTGGGAGTGCTGGACAAGGAACAGCTGAGGAGAAGGAGCTACGGATCCCTGAGTGAGCCAAAAGGGTTTGCTAAGCAAACCCAGAAAGCTACCATAAGGAAAACAGCCCTATCTTAAATAGAGCGTGCAGCCAACCGCTGCGACTTCCTGACCCCGGGTATAACGGAGTCAGGCGTGGTCCTCGACACCCTCGTGACAGTACCCCCCTCTCTACGAGGGGCCTCCGGACACTAAGGACCAGGTCTCTCAGGATGAGAGGCATGAAAAACCCGAACTAACCTGTCGGCGTTTACCTCAGACGCAGGAACCCACATTCTTTCCTCGGGACCGTAACCTCTCCAATGCACCAGATATTGAAGAGAGCGGCGGACCCGACGAGAATTAACAATTTTGGATATCTGAAATTCTAGGTTACCATCCACGACAACAGGAGGGGGTGGCAGCGGTGATGGTTCTAGAGGTGGAACATATTTTTTGAGTAACGACTTATGAAAAACATTATGAATTTTAAAAGTCTGAGGTAACTCCAGGCGAAAAGCCACAGGGTTGATGATGGCTACAATTTTGTAAGGGCCAATAAACCTAGGACCCAGTTTCCAAGAGGGAACCTTCAATTTAATATTCCTAGTAGACAACCACACATAGTCATTCACTCCTAGGTCCGGACCTGGCGACCGTCTCTTATCAGCCATGCATTTGTATTTACCTCCCATATTTTTCAAGTTAGCTTGCACCTTCTGCCATACCGATGAAACAGATGACGAAAACCGTTCCTCTTCGGGAACCCCAGAAGACCCCCCCTCTTTGAAAGTACAGAATTGGGGATGAAAACCATATGCACCAAGAAATGGTGACTTGCCAGTGGATTCCTGACGACGATTATTTATGGCAAACTCAGCTAACGGTAAATATGATGACCACAACTCTTGGTTTTCAGACACAAAACATCTTAGATATGTCTCAAGGTTTTGGTTGGTACGCTCAGTCTGTCCATTCGAGGATGGAAAGCTGAGGAAAAGGACAAGTGTACCCCCAAACGGGAACAAAAAGCTTTCCAAAATTTAGAAATAAACTGGGTACCCCGATCTGAAACAACATCGGAGGGGACCCCGTGAAGCTTCACGATTTCACTGACGAATACCTGAGCAAGAGTCTTAGCATTAGGTAGTGCGGGTAACGCAATGAAGTGTACCATTTTGCTAAACCTGTCCACTACTACCAAAATAACTGTTTTACCCGCAGACAAAGGTAAGTCAGTGATAAAATCCATTGACAGATGTGTCCACGGTCTATTGGGAATGACGAGTGGTAATAGAGACCCTGCAGGACGTGTATGTGAAACTTTTGCGCGCGCACAGGTAGAACAAGAAGACACAAAATCCAATACATCCTGACGCAACCTTGGCCACCAAAAACGACGAGACAATAGTTCCAAGGTTGCTTTACTACCCGGGTGCCCAGCAAGTGCCGAATTATGATGTTCCTTTAATAATTCGAAACGTAAGTTCAACGGTACAAACAATTTCTCTGAGGGGCAAGAGACCGGGGCGTCCCCCTGGGCCTCTAACACCTTCCCCTCCAAAACAGAGTGTACCGCAGAAACAACCACTCCTCTTTGAAGAATGGGTACCGGATCACTCACATTACCCCCTCCAGGGAAACAACGAGATAGTGCATCAGCCTTGGTGTTCTTTGCCCCAGGACGATAGGTAATCACAAAGTTAAACCTGGTAAAAAATAGCGACCACCTAGCCTGTCTAGGGGTGAGACGCTTAGCTGATTCGAGGTACAGAAGATTTTTGTGGTCCGTAATCACAGTGACGGGGTGGACTGCCCCCTCTAAGAAATGACGCCACTCCTCAAACGCAAGTTTAATAGCTAATAGTTCCCTATTGCCAGTATCGTAGTTCTTTTCTGCTGCAGATAGTTTTTTAGAAAAGAAAGCACAAGGACGCCATTTGCCAGGAGACGGACCCTGAGACAGCACCGCCCCCACTCCCACCTCTGACGCATCGACTTCAACAATAAAAGGCTGAGAGACATCAGGTTGGACCAGTACAGGTGCTGAGGTAAACCTCTCTTTTAGAGAGGAAAAAGCAACTTTAGCGGCGTCAGACCATTTAGAAAAATCAGTCCCCTTCCTAGTCATGTCAGTAAGCGGTTTTACAATAAGTGAATAATTTTTAATGAATTTCCTATAGAAATTCGCGAAGCCCAAGAACCGTTGTAGTGCTTTGAGGTTCTCAGGAAGATCCCAATCTAAAATTGCCTGGACCTTCCTAGGATCCATACGGAAACCTGACGCAGATAAAAAATAACCCAGGAATTGTATCTCCTGAACGGCGAAGACACATTTTTCAATTTTAGCATATAATTCATTCGTCCGTAGGACCTGCAGTACTTGTCTGACATGCACCTCATGTGTTTTCAGATCAGACGAATAAATTAAAATATCATCTAGGTATATTACCACAAACCTGCCGATTAGATGACTAAAAATGTCATTAACGAAATGTTGAAAGACGGCAGGAGCATTGGTCAGACCGAAAGGCATAACTAGATTTTCATAATGCCCCTCAGGGGTGTTAAACGCTGTCTTCCACTCATCCCCCTCCTTAATACGAATCAGATTGTAGGCACCCCTAAGATCAAGTTTGGAGAACCACCTAGCACCCGCAATCTGATTAAACAGGTCAGGAATGACAGGAAGAGGGTATGGGTCTCGGATGGTTATCTGATTTAATTCGCGAAAATCTAAGCAAGGACGCAGGCCCCCATCTTTCTTTTTAACGAAGAAAAACCCTGCAGCCACGGGTGAAGAAGAGGGTCTGATGTGTCCCTTAGCCAAGCTCTCGGAGATATAATCTTTCATGGCTTGTCTCTCTGGACCCGAAAGATTATATAACCTGGTCTTGGGTAATTTTGCGCCGGGAATAAGGTTAACCGGGCAATAATAAGGACGATGAGGTGGTAACTTCTGACAACCCTTTTCAGAAAAAACATCCTCAAAGTCCGAAATAAATGTAGGTAGGGTAGTTATGGAGGCGACTAAGCAATTGCTATTTAAGCAATTTTCTCTGCACTGCTCACTCCACTCCAATATCTCCCTGGCCTGCCAATCCACCACTGGATTGTGCGCTACCAACCAGGGAAAACCCAGCACTACCGGAGTGGGAAGCCCCTCCAGAACATAACCTGAAAGCATCTCGTTATGGTGGTCCCCTACCCGAAGGTGTAAATTATGAACAATGTGCGTGAGGTTTCTCTGAGACAGGGGAGCAGAATCAATAGCGAATATGGGAATGGGTCTCTGTAAAATACAGAGAGACAAACCCAAAGTGCGGGCAAAATGGGCATCTATCAAATTTACCCCTGCTCCACTGTCTAGAAAGAAAGAAATAGTCTCCGTCTTATCACCAAAAATAATAACCGCTGGCAACACAAATTGCGATGTACGTATGGAGGAAACGTATACCCCCCGGCTGACATCCTCCACACAGCCTGGGGTTAGTAGTTTTTCCGACGGTCTTTTGTTTCTGAGGAAAGAAAGACAGACATTAATGAAATGACCCCTCTCCCCACAAAAAAAACAAACCCCACGCCTACGACGAGCCTCAGGAGGACGGACCTGACGAGTAGTTCCTCCTAGCTGCATAGGCTCGTCTAAGTCCGTACAGACTAACTGCTGCTTGGGAGGGGTTACCAATTGCTCCGGTTTTTTCAACCTGTCCCTAAGGCGTCTATCTATTCGGATAGAAAGGGACATAACCGCATCAAGGGAAAAGGGGGTCTCATATAATGCAAGCGCATCCTTAACCCTTTCGGATAACCCAGAGCAGAACTGACTCCTGAGAGCCGGGTCGTTCCATTGGGTATCCGTACACCACCTACGGAATTCAGAGCAATACTCCTCTACCGGCCGCTCTCCTTGTAAGAGTCTCCGTAATCTTGATTCAGCCAGGGCGACTCGGTCAGGGTCATCATATATGAGACCCAAGGCCCCGAAAAACTCATCCACTGACCGAAGAGCCTGGGAATCAGTAGGTAAAGAGAACGCCCAGGACTGCGGATCCCCCTGCAGCAGGGAAATAACAACCCCCACCCGCTGATCTTCATTACCAGAGGAGTAAGGGCGCAGTTTAAAATATAACTTACAGGCCTCACGGAATGTCAAAAACTTGTCCCTTCCCCCAGAAAATCTGTCAGGGAGAGGGACCTTGGGTTCCGCAACAACCTGGTTACCAGTAGCAACCGCTGGGCTTGCAGTCAGTTGTAATTGCTGCTGTTGCTGGAGGACCGACGCCTTCAATCCTACCACCTCCAAAGACAGGCCATGAAATTGTTTGGACAGAGCAGCAATTTGATCCATACTGGATTCTAAGTAGGTAAATAATTTTTTTTTTTTTTTACCTACACAAAATAAGGGCCAGAGATAATGTAAAGACCGACGTCACGCACAGGGAGGAAAACAGGGAAAGCCCTGCCCAAGGGAGAGGGAAAGGTGGTGACCCCTAACTCACCTTGCGGCTGGCACCTGACTGCCCTGACGTCCCTAGACGGGTTCCTCACCCGTGCGGCGATCACGTGCCTAAACCCTGGCTTTCCCTAATATGAGCCCTGGATAGTGAACAGGCCGGTGGGATCGCTAGTCCACACCACTATCACTAAGAGGGAAACACCAGGGAGAGGACAGACAAAACATACAAACACATACACCCAGGTGGGCGACCACAATAAACCAAAAAGGTCCAACAGGGATCCGGAGGGTAGCGTTCTGGACCAACTACCAGCGAATGCAGCAACACAGCTCCAGAAGGTCAGAATAGATGTCCAGGCAGGAAGCTCTATCTCTGGCAACCAGAGAAGTGTGAGAGAGGAATATAAGGAGGTCTGGGAGTGCTGGACAAGGAACAGCTGAGGAGAAGGAGCTACGGATCCCTGAGTGAGCCAAAAGGGTTTGCTAAGCAAACCCAGAAAGCTACCATAAGGAAAACAGCCCTATCTTAAATAGAGCGTGCAGCCAACCGCTGCGACTTCCTGACCCCGGGTATAACGGAGTCAGGCGTGGTCCTCGACACCCTCGTGACAAGAAGTCAGCGCCCTTCCTAGTCATATCGGTCAAAGGTTTGACAACAGTGGAATAATTCAGGATGAACTTCCTGTAGTATTTAGTAAATCCTAAAAACCGCATCACAGCTTTCTGATTCTCCGGCCGGTCCCATTCTAGTACCGCACGGACCTTTTTCGGGATCTATGCGGAAACCTGAGGCAGAAAGTAAATAACCCAGAAACTGCAGTTCCTGAACAGCAAACACACATTTTTCCAACTTAACATCCAATTTATTCTCCCAAAGGATCAATAATACTTGTCTAAATTATTCTGATGAGTCTCCATATGGGGTGAGTAAATCAGTATGTTATCGAGGTAAACAACGATAAACCTCACCACCAAATGATGAAAAAGGTCATTGATAGAGTGCTGGAAGACTGCTAGGGCATTAGTTAAACCAAAGGGCATAACCAGCAGTGATGGTCAGTTCGCAGTGTTTGCTAGCGAACACATGCGGGCTGCCATCTTTAGTAAGGTAGACTCACCAGTCCAGCGATGCACAGGTGAGCCCTTACCTGTGCCAGTCTGAAATCAAATGCAGTCACCGGGAGCAGGCAGTTCTGAGAACAGCCCGATGAAGACCCCGGCGGCTGTTCTCGGAACTGCCTGCTCCCGGTGACTGCATTTGATTTCAGACCGGCTCCCGACACAGGCACAGGTAAGGGCTACCTTACTAAAGATGGCAGCCCGCATGTGTTCGCTGGCAAACACTGCGAACTGACCATCACTGATAACCAGGTTGTTGAAGTGACCCTCAGGGGTATTGAAGGCCGTCTTCCATTCATCCCCTTCCCTCATTCTTATCAGATTATAAGCTCCTCATAAATCCAACTTCGAAAACACCTTGGCACCGATGATCTGATAAAATAGATCCGGATTCAAGGGAAGGGGATAAGGGTCACGGACAGTAATGAGATTCAATTCCCGGAAATCTAGGCATGGTCTCAGGGACCCGTCTTTTTTTTTTAACAAAAAAGAAGCCCGCTGCCATGGGTGATTTCGATGGTCTAATATGTCCTTTTGTCAAACTCTCGGCAATATACTCCCGGATTCCCCAAATGACAGTGCCTCCTGCCTGAGGGGAATGTTACACCTCTCCCTCAGACATCTATCAATCCTTAAGGCTAGAGCCATGGCCGCCTCCAAAGAATCGGAATTTTCATGAAATGCAAGGGCGTCTTTTAGTTTCCCATGATGGGTCATCATAAATTCAGGCCCAGGGCTCTGAAAAATGTGTCCACCGATTGGAGGGACTGCGAATTGATCAGCAGAGATAAAGCCCAGGACTGAACATCACCTTTTAGCAGAGAAATGATAATCCCCACTCTTTGATTTTCGTCTCCAGATGAAATCGTACACAGATGAAGATATAATTTACAAGACTCCCTGAACCGAACAAAGTTATCACTTCCCCCAGAAAACTTATCTGGGAGAGCGACCTTTGGTTCAATGCTGACCTGGTTCCCACCAGCGGCGCCAGACACCAGAGATTTCTGACACAATGCAACCGAATTGCGGAGGTCAGAAACCTCTAAAGACAATCCCTGCACGCGATCCACGAGTGCATCAATAGCTTCCATTTTGCACAGAGCAAGGGAAAAAAAATGACGGTATTGGCGGTTTATAATGTCACGGTAGGTGAGGGAAGGGAAGCAAACCAAACACAACAAAATTAAACAAAACAGCAGGCTAGGACTCACAGCTAGGGAACAGGGAAAGGTCACCTCCTGACAATCCCTGAGCCTTTGCCTGACTACTACCAATATGAACAAATCTCGATGGTAGAAGTGTTCATGCACAACAACCTAAGCCCTGCTGCAACTGACACAAACCCTCAGCTAGGGAGCAGGCAAAAAGAGAACCAGTTCCTTGCACAAGATGAAGGAACCAGTGTCTACCTAAGGCCTAGCCAGAACAAACAACGGAAGGGAAGGAAGGAGGACTTAACTGAAGATGAACTGGGAGAAGGAGATCCACAAAACACCAGCAGAGAACTCCAGGAGAAACTATAAACCGCAAGGGCTAAAGTGAGAGGCAGGTATAAATAGCATCACTAACTAACTAATGAGCAGAACCTGTGAGGAGGTGGGATCCTGCCCAAAGCCACAACAAAGCAATCTGTCAGATAGACAGCAGCAAGTCTGACAGATCTTCTCAGATCACTCACAGGGCAGGGCGTCACAAGGGTGCACTACTATTACTGGGGGCGCTATTAATTCAGGGGGGCACTAATGGGGGGAATTATTAATTCTGGGGGGCACTAATGAGGGCATTAATATTATTGAGGGGCACTAATGGGGCATTATTAATTATGGGGGTACTAATAAAGGCATTCATATTACAGGAGTTGCACTAATGGGGGCATTATTAATTCTGGGGGACACTACTATTACTGGGGGCACTGATGGAGGCATTATACATTCTGGGGGCACTAATGGAGGCATTAATATTACTGGGGGACACTAATGGGGGCATTATTAATACAGGGAGCCACATTATGACATAGCAACTTAAAGGGAACCTGTCATCAACTTTATGCTGTCCATACTAAAGGCAGCATAAAGTAGATACCGGTGAGTTGATTTCAGCTGTCTGTCATTTAATAGTTAAAAGTAAGTGGTTGCTGAGAACCAACATCACAAACATTGCAGTCTGGGCCTGGAAAAGAGTCACGGCCACCTGAGAAGAGTCCTGGTTATTCATGAATTCCTGCTCTCCTGCCCACCTGCTGATGACTGACAGGCTTCTACCTAGTTTTCTCCCTTACTATCTAGGAGAGAACTGCCAATCATCAGCAGATGGGCGGAGAGCAGGAGATTATCAATAACCAGGACTCTTCTCAGGTAGATTTGACTTTTTTTTAAGGCCTGGGCTACTATGATTATGATGTTAGTTCTTGACTACTACTTACTTGTAGCTCATGAGTGACACACCGCTGAGATCAGCATTTATGTCACTATTTTATGCTGCCCTCCGTGAGGTCAGCAGAAGGTTGATGACAGGTTCCCTAGGTTGTCTCACTTCAGCAAGTGACATTTATCATGTAGAGAAAGTTAATACAAAGCACTTACTAATGTATTGTGATTGTCCATATTGCCTTCTTTGCTGGCTGGATTCATTTTTCCATCACATTATACACTGCTCGTTTCCATGGTTACGACCACCCTGTAATCCAGCAGCTGTGGCCGTGCTTGAACACTATAGGAAAAGGCGCCGGTCTCTCTGGTGGCCTGGACCATGGGAGGTAGTGTGCAAGCACAGCCACGGCTGCTGGATTGCTGGGTGGTTGTAAGTAGGGATGAGTCCCAAATAAATGTTGATCGCGCTGCCTTATGAGTGTGGGGTTCCAATCCCAGATCGTTATTCCAAATGCGCAGTTGTTCCACCTTGTAGCCAAACAATCGGTTACCAGAGGCTGTGCACTCACGTACACCTGCACCCTAGAGGGAAGTTATAGCACAAGTAGTGAAGTTCCACCAGGTAGTTCCGCAATTAGCAGGTTTTATTCTACTTACAAGAGGACATCAAATTTCTGCCTTAAAATCAATATGTTTTCATCAAAAGTCCACCCAACCCGGGTTTCGCCAGTTCAGCTTCGTCAGGGGCGAAGTAGTGATGAACGAGTGTACTTCAGATGAAACATCCAAAGTCGATTCGCATAAAACTTCGTTCCAATACTGTACAGAGCAGGAGCTCCGTACAGTATTAGAATGTATTGGCTCCGATGAGCTGAAGTTATTGCTTTGCGAAGTCTCACGAGACTTTGGGTAATAACTTCATAAAATAATTAGTACTGTAAAAAACCATTTACTTAACTCGGGTTTGGTTCCAAGTGGTACCTTAGAACCGAACCCGAGTTCGGGAAATAATTTTTTACAGTACAAATTAATTCATGAAGTTATTACCCAAAGTCTCGTGAGTAGTGTTGAGCGAACTTGTGTTTTAAGTTCGGCGTCTAAAGTTCGAGTTCAGGTTATCGAAGAATCCCGTTATGGATTCTAAATTCCGTTATGGTCCGTGGTAGCGGAATCCATAACGGGATTCTTCAATAACCCGAACTTTAGACGCCGAACTTAAAACACAAGTTCGCTCGACACTACTCGTGAGACTTCGCGAAGCAATAACTTCGACTCATCGGAGCCAATACATTCTAATACTGTACGGAGCTCCTGCTCCGTACAGTATTGGAACAAAGTTTTATGCGAATCGACTTCGGATGTTTCATCCGAAGTCGATTTATTTGCTCATCCCTAGTCGTAACCATGGAAACAAGAAGTGCATAATGTGATGGAAAAATGAATCCAGCCAGCAAGGGAGGCAATATGGATAATAACAATACATTAGTAAGTGCCTTGTATTAACTCTCTGTATGTGATAAATGTCACTTTCTGAGGTGAGACAACCCCTTTAACACCTGTGCTAAGCCGTGCCCCCTTTGCGTGTGGCTTAACTTTTTTATTGGTTGGAAAAGGTGGCATCGGACCCTACTCATGTATGACTACTGCTCCAGAACTGGGGAGTTGGGACCCCCAGGGATAATCACCTATCCTATGTATAGGTGGGATGAACCCTTTAATAAGTTGCTTCTGGAACGGTTAAAGGGTTGCACAAGTGGGAGCAGCCATTGCACCAGGCTTGTCCTCTACCTTTGGATTTCGTGTATAGATAAGCGCACGTCGCTGGCATCTCCAGGCACAGCAATCCCGCCGCTAGCGCAGGACGCCGGAGGACTGCTAGGTGGCGCCAGAGAGCTCAGGCTCGGCGTATGACAGAACAGCAGGTTTGGAGTGTAAACATTGTCGTTGGTTTGAATGATCGAGAAGAAGAGACATTCTCTATGCCTGTGTGATTAGCCGCCGGAGAGTAGAGAAGAGACGGCCGGAGCCTTTGTCACAGCCGCCCCCGTCCTCGCAGTGCGCGCACAGGAGACATGTTCCGGAGGATACTGCAGCTGGTGAGACGCCTCTATGGCCGCCGCACGTGAATGACAGGCGCTTGGGTGTGTGGGGATAGGTTGTGTGCTAGGCCCCGGCGTGGAATGTGCGGCTCCCTGATTCCATCTGCCTTCAGTGTACGCCCGGGGGCCTAGTAACCCCTTCCACGCCGATTTGTCTAGGACAGTGCTTTGGTCTGAATGGCAGAGGGTCACTTACAGCTCATTGTGTGACAGATCCAATCACCGGCTGAGGTGGGTCAGGGGCGCAGCCGCGGATTGAGCAGCATTCACACCCATTTCTAGGTAATAGCAGAAAGTGGGATGCAGGGGGGGATCATCTGGCAAGTTCTTGTTTACAGAATGTTTGTTTTTTATTCTTGCCTTTGAATATCCCTTTAATAATTAGCATTTGGAGGACGTGAATGGACTCTCCCAGGACTTGCCTCCCAAGTATCGTTCTTTTTCACCCAAGTCCCCCTTTGCTTGGTTATCTCTGATTATTAGATATTGTAAGGTCCAAATTGCACCAAAAAATGATGTTGAGGTCTAATCTACAGGTAGAAATCCGAATATTCACACTAGCGTTTAGAGCGGGTCCGTCTGATGTTTCATCAGACGGATCCGCTCCTATAATGCAGACGTTTGTATCCGTTCAGAACGGATCCGTCTGCATTATAACTTGGAAAAATTTCTAAGTGTGAAAGTTGTCTGAGCGGATCCGTTCAGACTTTACATTGAAAGTCAATGGGGAACGGATCCGCTTGAAGATTGAGCCATATAGTGTCATCTTCAAGCGGATCCGTCCCCATTGACTTCCATTATAAGTCTGGACGGATCCGCTTGCCTCCGCACGGCCAGGCGGACACCCGAACGCTGCAAGCAGCGTTCAGGTGTCCGCTTGCTGAGCGGAGGACAAACGGTGCCAGACTGATGCATTCTGAGCGGATCCGCGTCCACTCAGAATGCATTAGGGTAGTACGGATGCGTTCGGGGCCGCTTGTGAGACCCTTCAAATGGAGCTCACGAGCGGACACCCGAACGCAGGTGTGAAAGTAGCCTAGGAGTACGCATTGTCCTCCATGAAGATGAAGTTAGGCCTGTGTTGTTCATGCAGAGGCACAATGACTGGATAATGATGTTACTCATTAGTATAGGCTTGTTACTGTATTATTCACAATGTGTAGGGCAGTTCTGTATTGACTAGACACACATGCCACACTGTAACACCACCAAAGGCAGATGGATAGCACTCCGTGACGTCTCCAACATCGCTGGCGGCCATCATTTCTGCTCAGTGTGAATCAAGTTTTGTCAGTGAACAGCACTGAGGCCTACTGGTCCCTCATCCAGCGTAGATGCTCCCTGGCCCATGCAAGTCTATGATGCCTATGCTTAGTGGTTTGGTCAGGTACCCTTGATGTGACACTGGGGTGCCTCTCACCTCCCTTAAATGTGTCTGGAGTTGTGTGGCATTCATCATCCGGTTCCACAGGACATTGTTCACAAGCGGTCATCAGTGTGGGATGTGGCCAAAGGACGTCCACTTCTATGCCTTTCTGTGACTCTTCCAGTCTCTGTAGCACCCTGCTGATGACACTCTGTGCCACTCTAAGCTCAGTGGCCACTTCTGTCTGAGAACATCCTGCTTGAAGCCTCGCAATGGCGAAGTACTGATGTTCAATTGTTAGGTGTTGTCTTGGTCTCATGATGTCAAAATGTAAACAGCATGATGAGGAGGACTGTTTGAACACCAATTCAAACTGAACCAGGAAATTTATTGGGCGATTCATGGACAAAACACCTGTTCTGAATTTTTCCTGTTAAGCTCCTTGTTAGAGAACAGCAAGATGTGCAAAAAGTACTGAAACATTGAACAGTTGGACATGTGCATTCAAAAGTTTAGAGAAGGTCACATTAAAGGGGTTGTCCGGGTTCAGAGCTGAACCCGGACATATCCCCATTTTCACCCCGGCAGGGGATTTGAGCATCGGAGCAGTTTATGCTCCGATGCTCTCCTTTGCCCTGCGCTAAATTGCGCAGGGCAAAGGCATTTTTTGGAGATCCGGTGACGTACCGGGGCTCTCCATGGGGCTGCCAGGAACCCCGGTGACGTCACCGGCACTGATGGGCGGGATTTAGCTCTGCCCTAGCCAGTAAAACGGCTAGGGCAGAGCTAAAGCCCGCCCCTCAGAGCCGGTGACGTCACCGAACACACTGCCGGGCGGAAGGTACCGCCCGGCAGTGTGTTATTAAAAACAAAAGAGCCCGTGCCCTGCGCGATTTAGCACAGGGCAAGGGAGCGCTAAATGGGTGAAAATAAGGGTATGTCTGGGTTCAGCTCTGAACCCGGACAACCCCTTTAAGCTGACCTGTAAAGGTTAGAGTGCATTTTTAGGTTCATCCTGAAATTTCACCCACCCTCCAAATATTTTGTGAGTAGTGTATGAACATGGGACCAACACAGATGCCTTCAGCTGCCAAGTGCACATGTAACAGCTCAGCTCAGTTATAGGTACAAATCTGCAGACGGGTGACCTTTTTAAAGGGGTTTTCCTGGAAAAGATAATCATGACTTATCCTCAGGATAGGTATTATCATCCAAGTCTCAGTATCCCTGCCGGTCAGCTGTTTCAGGGGGCCGCTGCGCTCACCGAAGCTCTAATGAGCGATGCAGACTCCCGGCAGCTTTCTAGAAACAGTGCCGTACATCATATAGTGGCAGTGTTTGGTATTGCAGCTCAGTCCTATTGATTTGAATGGGGCTCAGCTGCAACTAGGCCATGTGACCGATATACAATTATGTCACTGGCCTAGGAAGAGGCTGGGGTGCTCAAGCTCTCTTCTAGCAGCTGATCTGCGTAGGTCCCGTGTGTCGCACCCTGCCGATGTGATACTGATGACTAGGGATGAGTGAGTCTACTTCAGATGAAACATCCAAAGTCGAGTCGCATAAAACTTTGTTCTAATACTGTACGGAGCAGGAGCTCCATACAGTATTAGAATGTATTGGCTTCGATGAGCCGAAGTTATTGATTCGCGAAGTCTCACGAGGCTTTGGGTAAAAACTTCATAAAATAATTTGTACTGTAAAAAAACATTTCCCGAACTCAGGTTCAGTTCCAAGTTTTATGCTAATCGACTGTTTCATCCGAAGTTGATTCCCTCATCCCTACTGATGACCTATCCTGAGGATATGTCATAAATGTATTTTCCTGAATAACCCCTTTCAGGAGCAAAGAGGGATTTGGGTCCAAAAGAGGGACACTTGAGAAGCATGTCCTAGGAGAGCCCAGTGTTGCCCTCCAAACTGTCTTGCGGAAACTATGCCCAACAGCCTTCGTCCTAATCAGAAGGCTAAGGCTAGACTGCGCCTGGCCAGAGATTGCAACATCGTGGTGCTACTGTACTGTACATACAACATAATGCGGTGAACGGGGTCACGCTATGACATGCAAGTTAAAGGGATTGTCTGAGTTATTTTTTTTGTTCTTTGTATGTTTCAAACTAATCAGATGTAAAGGCTTTACTATGCAGTTACTGCATCTGTAGTTGCTGCTTTCTCATATCTCACTGGGGGTCACATGACCTGTGATGTCAGCTTCTCTCCCTGCTCTGATGATGTTTTGTGCACAAGCCTGAAAGATCAGATATGAGTCTGTACACGAGATGTCACTGTGCTGGCCACGCCCCCTGCTCTGCCTTCTGCTGCTGTCTGCTCTCTCCCTGGATTCTTCATGAAAAACTTTAACCCCTTCAGCAGCACAGACTCAGGGCTGAAGGCTTTACTGAGTAGCTGCAGGCAGTGAGGAGACAAATGCTAGGCACAGGAGCTGACAGACTAGAGGAGTTCTGCAGAGCATTGCACAAGAACAGGTAGGGAGAAGATCCTGTATGCATCAGCAGTGTCATTATACAGATGGGACTTGTAGTCCTACGCATACAACATGCTGCTGAGTCTACCAGCAGGCAGACATGTCACTCAGGGCAGCTCTTGTATTCACTCCATTAGCAGTGTCATTATACAGCTGGGACTTGTAGTCCTACACATACAACATGCTGCAGAGTCTCCCAGCAGGCAGACATGTCACTCAGGGCAGCTCTTGTATCCACTCCCTTAGCAGTGTCATTATACAGCTGGGACTTGTAGTCCTACACATACAACATGCTGCAGAGTCTCCCAGCAGGCAGACATGTCACTCAGGGCAGCTCTTGTATCCACTCCCTTAGCAGTGTCATTATACAGCTGGGACTTGTAGTCCTACACATACAACATGCTGCAGAGTCTCCCAGCAGGCAGACAGGTCACTCAGGGCAGTACTTGTATTCACTCCCTTGGCAGTGTCATTATACAGCTGGGACTTGTAGTCCTACACATACAACATGCTGCAGAGTCTCCCAGCAGGCAGACATGTCACTCAGGGCAGCTCTTGTATCCACTCCCTTAGTAGTGTCATTATACAGCTGGGACTTGTAGTCCTACACATACAACATGCTGCTGAGTCTCCCAGCAGGCAGACATGTCACTCAGGGCAGCTCTTGTATCCACTCCCTTAGCAGTGTTATTATACAGCTGGGACTTGTAGTCCTACACATACAACATGCTGCAGAGTCTCCCAGCAGGCAGACAGGTCACTCAGGGCAGTACTTGTATTCACTCCCTTGGCAGTGTCATTATACAGCTGGGACTTGTAGTCCTACACATACAACATTCTGCAGAGTCTCCCAGCAGGCAGACATGTCACTCAGGGCAGCTCTTGTATTCACTCCCTTAGCAGTGTCATTATACAGCTGGGACTTGTAGTCCTACACATACAACATGCTGCAGAGTCTCCCAGCAGGCAGACATGTCACTCAGGGCAGCTCTTGTATTCACTCCCTTAGCAGTGTCATTATACAGCTGAGACTTGTAGTCCTACACATACAACATGCTGCAGAGTCTCCCAGCAGGCAGACATGTCACTCAGGGCAGCTCTTGTATTCACTCCCTTAGCAGTGTCATTATACAGCTGGGACTTGTAGTCCTACACATACAACATGCTGCAGAGTCTCCCAGCAGGCAGACATGTCACTCAGGGCAGCTCTTGTATTCACTCCCTTAGCAGTGTCATTATACAGCTGGGACTTGTAGTCCTACACATACAACAAGCTGCAGAGTCTCCCAGCAGGCAGACATGTCACTCAGGGCAGCTCTTGTATCCACTCCCTTAGCAGTGTCATTATACAGCTGGGACCTGTAGTCCTACACATACAACATGCTGCAGAGTCTCCCAGCAGGCAGACATGTCACTCAGGGCAGCTCTTGTATCCACTCCCTTAGCAGTGTCATTATACAGCTGAGACTTGTAGTCCTACACATACAACATGCTGCAGAGTCTCCCAGCAGGCAGACATGTCACTCAGGGCAGCTCTTGTATTCACTCCCTTAGCAGTGTCATTATACAGCTGGGACTTGTAGTCCTACACATACAACATGCTGCAGAGTCTCCCAGCAGGCAGACAGGTCACTCAGGGCAGTACTTGTATTCACTCCCTTGGCAGTGTCATTATACAGCTGGGACTTGTAGTCCTACACATACAACATTCTGCAGAGTCTCCCAGCAGGCAGACATGTCACTCAGGGCAGCTCTTGTATCCACTCCCTTAGCAGTGTCATTATACAGCTGGGACTTGTAGTCCTACACATACAACATGCTGCAGAGTCTCCCAGCAGGCAGACATGTCACTCAGGGCAGCTCTTGTATTCACTCCCTTAGCAGTGTCATTATACAGCTGGGACTTGTAGTCCTACACATACAACATGCTGCAGAGTCTCCCAGCAGGCAGACATGTCACTCAGGGCAGCTCTTGTATTCACTCCCTTAGCAGTGTCATTATACAGCTGGGACTTGTAGTCCTACACATACAACATGCTGCAGAGTCTCCCAGCAGGCAGACAGGTCACTCAGGGCAGTACTTGTATTCACTCCCTTGGCAGTGTCATTATACAGCTGGGACTTGTAGTCCTACACATACAACATTCTGCAGAGTCTCCCAGCAGGCAGACATGTCACTCAGGGCAGCTCTTGTATCCACTCCCTTAGCAGTGTCATTATACAGCTGGGACTTGTAGTCCTACACATACAACATGCTGCAGAGTCTCCCAGCAGGCAGACATGTCACTCAGGGCAGCTCTTGTATTCACTCCCTTAGCAGTGTCATTATACAGCTGGGACTTGTAGTCCTACACATACAACATGCTGCAGAGTCTCCCAGCAGGCAGACATGTCACTCAGGGCAGCTCTTGTATTCACTCCCTTAGCAGTGTCATTATACAGCTGAGACTTGTAGTCCTACACATACAACATGCTGCAGAGTCTCCCAGCAGGCAGACATGTCACTCAGGGCAGCTCTTGTATTCACTCCCTTAGCAGTGTCATTATACAGCTGGGACTTGTAGTCCTACACATACAACATGCTGCAGAGTCTCCCAGCAGGCAGACATGTCACTCAGGGCAGCTCTTGTATTCACTCCCTTAGCAGTGTCATTATACAGCTGGGACTTGTAGTCCTACACATACAACATGCTGCAGAGTCTCCCAGCAGGCAGACATGTCACTCAGGGCAGCTCTTGTATTCACTCCCTTAGCAGTGTCATTATACAGCTGGGACTTGTAGTCCTACACATACCACATGCTGCAGAGTCTCCCAGCAGGCAGACATGTCACTCAGGGCAGCTCTTGTATCCACTCCCTTAGCAGTGTCATTATACAGCTGGGACTTGTAGTTCTACACATACAACATGCTGCAGAGTCTCCCAGCAGGCAGACATGTCACTCAGGGCAGCTCTTGTATTCACTCCCTTAGCAGTGTCATTATACAGCTGGGACTTGTAGTCCTACACATACAACATGCTGCAGAGTCTCCGAGCAGGCAGACATGTCACTCAGGGCAGCTCTTGTATTCACTCCCTTAGCAGTGTCATTATACAGCTGGGACTTGTAGTCCTACACATACAACATGCTGCAGAGTCTCCCAGTAGGCAGACATGTCACTCAGGGCAGCTCTTGTATTCACTCCCTTAGCAGTGTCATTATACAGCTGGGACTTGTAGTCCTACACATACAACATGCTGCAGAGTCTCCCAGTAGGCAGACATGTCACTCAGGGCAGCTCTTGTATCCACTCCCTTAGCAGAGCAGGGGAAAGGGCAGAGATTTTTGTTATTGCAGGTAAACAAAGGGCCAGAAGAGAACCAGGGAAATGAGGAAATAGATATAATTTTTTTTTGCCTAAAACTTGCTTAGCTTAGGGTACTTTCACACTTGCATTTTGGGTGGATCCGTCATGGATCTGCAAAAAGATCTGTTACAATACTACAACCGTATGCCTCCGTCATGAACGGATCCGTTTGTATTATCTGTAACATAGCCAAGACGGATCCTCAATGAGCTCCATTGAAAGTCAATGGGAGACGGAACCGTTTTCTATTGTGCCAGATTGTGTCAGAGAAAACGGATCCATCCCCATTGACTTGCATTGTGTGCCAGGAGCCCAGGACGGATCCGTTTGGCTCAGTTTCGTCAAGCGGACAGTAAAACACTACAGGCAGCGTTTTGGTGTCCACCTCCAGAGAATGGAGACTGATCGGAGACAAACTGATGCATTCTGAGCAGATCCTTTTCCATTCAGAATGCATTAGGGCAAAACTGATCCGTTTTGGACCGCTTGTGAGAGCCCTGAACGGATCTCACAGACGGAAAGCCAAAACGCCAGTGTGAAAGTAGCCTTGGTTATATATTGCTGACCATCAGATTTACAGTGCTCGGACAACCCCTTTAAGACATCCTTACCTGCTCTATTTCATGTGACTGTCAGATTAAGGTACCTTGTGAGTTGAAACATGGCCCCATTCATATTGCATGTACAGTAGTAATGCAGTATTGTGACCTTTTGGCCGGGAGTACGTCAGGGCCAGATGGCCTCAGCCTAGCACATGCAGGAAACCAACAAGACGCCTGATAAAATACTATAACTCCTGTTTTCCTGCTGCACACACAAAAAATTCAATAACCCGAGCATTGAACCTTACTGCATTACAGAAATCAGATGACGTTCTGTGTGCATTTAGCCTCCTCCATTGTGATTGAGATCTGTGACCTACACCCTGTGTTTCTATTCCGGCGCAAGACTCACTGGGAGTGTCTGCAGTATCGGGTCTCTGCCAGCTGGAACATGGCAGATATGAGGGCCTGGCAGTCTCATTAGTATTCACTAATGAGTACTTAGGAAGCTGTTTTGGATATGGTCTTAATTTGAACCCCAGACCTTCTGTATGGCTAGCAGAAGAGTTACCTTTACACTACAGACCGGCTCTGTTGGAAGAGCTGAATTTCCTGTTACCGCCATAACACTAAATAAATAGTGTTTTACTGAAATGAAAGGAAATAAAATGTGTGCCATTTACCAATCGCCATGAATAATGTGTTCACTATATTGTGCAGCCTATTATGATTATAGGGATACATAATACTTTTGTGATATTTCATACTAAGGATGTTACAAAAAGTGTAATGGTTTTTCCTTCATTATTTTGTGGGTAACAATAATTTTGCAGAAAATTTTCACTTTTAGCATAAAAAAATAAAGCTGGAAAGTAAACAATTTTTCTGCCATAACTTTTACTATAAAGATAATTTTACACTCAGTGAGATTTGAACCCCAGACCGTCTGTAAAGGGGCTGGCTTACCCACTCCTCTGTAGAAAAGCTCCTCTGTAAAGATGTTTTTTTTATTCTTTATAATTTTACTGTTTTGTGATATATAGGGATGTCCCGATACCAGTATCGGTATCGTGGCCGATACCGTACATTTGCACGAGTACTTGTACTCGTGCAAATGTCGCCGATACCTCATGGCCGTGAAGCGGGTCCCATGTCCCAGATCAGTGGTGCCGGCGGCGTGTCCCATCTTCTCTTCCGGGCGGCGGCGTGTCCCATTTTCACTTCTGGGCGACGGTGGCGCTGATCAGCGTGCGTACGGCAGCGTGTCCCAGCTGATCGGCGTGGGGGCGGGACTTCTGTGCGGCGGTGTTTCTAGTCCTGTGCGGTTGCCTAGCACTGGGAGTAACTTAAAGCCACTTCCTCCCAGTACTTTGGAGCATCTGCATGGGCAGGATTGCAGCAGGCCAGGTGGGTATGGTGGTGCATGAAATGGAGGAGAAATTCAGTTAATTTCTCTCTATTTCATGTTAAAACAGATAAACGGTGAATAATAAAATAAGGTGTGGGGGGGTGCATATAATAGTGATCCCCAACCAGTGTGCCTCCAGCTGTTGCAAAACTACACCTCCCAGCATGCTGGGAGTTGTAGTTTTGCAACAGCTGGAGGCACATTGGTTGGGAAACACTGTTTTATATATGCCCATTTATTAATTTATTAACCCTTTTACAAAGGAAAAGTGAAGCAGTTGTCCATAGCAACCAAATTACAGATTTAATTTTTTTTCATTGCTATCAGCAACTGCGCCGCTGTTTCTTTGTACAAGGTTTGATAAATCTCCCCTATGACTAAATTAAATTGGAATTTGCTGTAAAAACATTACCACACCATAATTGGTATCGGTGAGCACTTAAAGGGAACCTGTGACCAGTTTTATGGTGTCCTAACTAAGGGCAACATAAATAAGTGACTGATTCTCTTAGCACAATGCTGGATCACTTTCTTTAATTGACCCAGTCAATCTGCCAACATCTTGTATTGAAAAGCTCCAGCTGATAATGATGAGTCCTGAATATTCATGAGCTCCTGACTCTCCCCGCCTACCTGCTGCTGATTGACAGTTATTTTCCATATGAATCAGCAGCAGGTGGGCAGGGGAGTGGCTATAGCTCTGAATTAAAAATACGCTGGACTCACTGACATCACGCTGGACTCAAATCAGCTCATTAGCATACGTCATGTGGCATCTTTGTGTGTATATTATGAGATAACCATCTGTCACACCAGTAAGTGAATACATCTAAGGTACTTTTTAGTAGTTAATGATTGTATATAATTAGTTAGATTATAATCAAATATCCACATGACAGGTTCCCATTAAATAAAAGTATCGGTACTCGTACACTGTCTTAAAAAAATTGTATTGTGACATCCCTAGTGATATATAATTAAAAAAACTGTATTTGGTATCCTTTAAAAGGTTTTGCCATCACAGACAATGGGGGCATATTGCTAGGTTATGCCCACATTGTCTGATAGGCGCGGGGCCCACCTCTGGGACCCGCGCGTACATGGAGAACGGAGCAGGGAAAGTAGTGGAGGGCGCACTGCGCATGCGCAGCCACCCTCAAATCATTTCTATGGGGCCGCCGAAAATAGCCAAGCGCTGACTCGGCTCTTTCCAACGGCTCCATAGAAATGAATGGGAGCGGGCGCCTTGCATGCGCGGTATGCTCCCATTCACTTGTATGGGAGCAGCGGGGAGCAGCGCTTGGTGGTGACCAGACCCTGGGAAACCCGGGGTCCTCCAGCCACAACTCTCCCCGCTCCGTTCTCGTTGTAGGTACGTGTCCCAGAGGTGGGATCCGCACCTATAAGACAATGGGGGCATATCCTAGTAATATGCCCCCATTGTCTGTAATGGGAATACCCCTCTAATCATAATAACCCGTACCATATAGTGAACATATTTTTTTTATAGTGATTGGTAAATAGAAATGGGGGAGGGGGGACCACACTGTTTGCCTGTATGGATTCCTTGAAACCCTGTCCTAAGATATGACATCATTGCTGACATCATGTCTACAGGGCAGGATCCAGGAGAATGAGCAGCACAGGCCCCGAGGGGCATAGTCTCTGATGTATCTACAGGGCAGAACCTTACAAGGCTTGCCACTCCTCAGATGTAGACGTGATGTCACGCGACCACGATGGAGAGCAGAAAAACTATCACTATTAGTAAGTGATAACGTGTTGTTTCCTGTTGCTGAAAATTGCAAAACCGGAATAGCCCTTTAAATAAAACCTGCTGATGCCTTACATGCATGTTAGAGGTAAAATGAGTCAGTAGGGCTAGATTCACATGTTCCAGATGCACTACGGTCAATGTGTGTTATAAAACAGCTAGACCAACCTGTAAGAAAAACTCTGATAAGGTACAAACAATACACTGGGGTCTAATATACTGAAACCAACAAGAGAAAAAACCAATAACCCCGCCCAAAAAAATAAGAAGAGCACTCATATAAAATATATGTAGTTTATTAAGACATGGAATAAATAAACAGTAACACAAAGGCACCAGGTAATGGGGGATGGGACGCCCCGTGTGTTGGAGCCGTGAACCCCCACCCCCACGTATACCATACTAACAAGGGAACATGCCAGAAACACTGGGTGCTGAACCGCTTTGTAATGGGTGAGGTGTATATTCACCCAAAATAACATATAATCATACGCATTCCGCACATGTAAAAAATCACAAGGTCACACATATCAGGGTTGCCCACCACAAATGACAGTCGTGGCATGCCTGTATAGAGCAAACAGCCAAGTCACATAGTAAATGAGGTCGTGGTAGAGCAACAGTGGTATGCGTAAGCGATAGCAACAGAATAAAGCGCTAAACATATAAGAATATGTTACCCATGATGAGCGGAAGCACCAGGTGTCTGACCAGAGCGGCACCTCGACGCGCGTTTCGCCATGTTGGTATATGTGAGGGTGGGGGTTCACGGCTCCGACACACGGGGTGTCCCACCCCTCATTACCTGGTGCCTTTGTGTTACTGTTTATTTATTCCATGTCTTAATAAACTACATATATTTTATATGAGTGCTCTTCTTATTTTTTTGGCGGGGTTATTGTTTTTTTCTCGTTGGTTTCGTGTTCTAAAACGGCGCCAACATTGAGATTAGCATGAATTTCAAATAACTGCAGCGGAAGGCACTTTTAAATTTGTAATGGTCACGCGGTGAGCTGCCATTTTGAAGCCTAGCCTTGCTACCATTAAAAACAACAGTCAAAGCTGCAGCAACCTCATGTCTACTCGGTTTTTGGCTTCATCACAGGTGCAGCTAGATTGTGTGAATCCAGCCTAAGGCCTTCTCCAGGCGGCTGTCATTTGCAGGACACCAAGGTCACCCGATGGACCCCATTTCCGTTACGATTGCCTTGATTCTGCCTGGCGAAATACTGCGGCATGCAGGATATTTTGGCCTGCCTTCATGCCGAAATCTAAAATGGATACTCCTGTCGGAACCTCCACCACCATTTGGAGTGAGCCTATTGAGGTTCATTGCAGGTCAAGGTCTCATAGAGTCTACTGAGCATATGTCTTGAGTGTCAAGGAACCACATGATCATAGTCTATATTTAAATATGAGCCCTCACCTCTGAGCAGTCTATGAACACTTGTATTCTTCAGCCTTACAAACTGTGTTACTATAGAACAATACTGGAGAACTATGTTGTGCCTTTCCTCTAATCTCAATGCTATGGACCCTTTTGGGGCAGTGTTTTTTTTTTATTATTGCAGACGCAGTCTTTATATTTTGGGCTAAAAATAATTGTTTTTCAAGTGGTTGTTTATAAAAAATGATTCAATAGTTTTCCCTTTACAGCTTTCAGTTTCACTCCATCTGCTGGCTGTTCCTTCCCGTTCTCAGTAAATCTGTCAGAGAGCTGCTCTGATGGCTCCATCTCTAGTTTACTGACAGCTCATAAACACTCATTTAAGATAATCTCTTATCAGTTTGATCATAATTTGTCTTAAATTATTGTTTTATGAGCTGCCAGAGGTGAAGAGATAAGGGCTACAAATCAAGCCATCAGAGCAGTTCTCTGACGGCTTCACTGAGAAGGAGATTTTCCAGCCTGCAAGTGCAGTATAAACCTCCCATAGTAAAATCTACCTAATATGTCACATGGCTGTGTTCTTTTTTATTTTTATTTTTTATTATCTTTTCTTCTCCAGTCACATCCATACATAAACGGAGTGCATTATAGGGACACACATGATAGACGCTGTCAGTTTTTCTATTGAAACAAGTCCATTGATTTGCTGATCACCATCGGCAATAAACTGATATTGGCGGAGAAGCTGCGCTGGCCGTACAGTTACATGAGGGCCTCAGAGATGAATGCAATACTTGAATGTAGTGTGTCAGCTAGAGCTTGTGACCTCCCTCTATGAATCAGAGCTGAGAGCCCTTTGGCCAGACTCAAGCCGTCCATGTATTGCGTGGATAACCATCGATTTTGAATGGCGCCTTTGCTTATCCTGCAACTGGTGTAAATCTGCCTGTGGCCTGACAAAACTTTCAAAAATTACCCTCATTCTGGTTGTAGAATTTATTTTAATCAACTTTCAGAAAAGACAAATACATAATTTTTTACATAATCTCCCTGCTTCTCAGTACACCTTGTCCATTTGTCAACAAGCTTTCGTATCATTAAAAATATTTAGGCTGAGCTGTGAGCCATGAATGCACCGCTGTCTTCACCGCAGAGACGTGGCTGATTTGCAAATGATTTGCCACATAATCCACTGTCACTCATCTATCCAACAGAATCAGTTCACGTGCACACTCAATATTGTCATCAGTCGTGGATGGCCATTTGACTCCTTCTTTATGGTTGACACTTTCCTGCTGCGTTAGGCCTCTTGCACAAGAACGTATTTTCTTTCTGTGTCCAGTTTTTTTTTTTTTTTTTTTTTTTTTTTTTCTTCTTGCTGACAGTATGCGGAACCATTCATTTCAATGGGTCCGCAAAAAAAAACCCAGAAGGTAGTCCGTGTGCATTCCATTTCCGTATATCTGTTCCGCTAGAAGATAGAACTTGTCCTATTATTGTCCGCATAACGGACAAGGATAGTACTGTTCCATTAGGGACTGCAAAATACATACGGTTGTGTGCAAGAGGCCTTAGGGTCCGTGCCTCCACACCTCAAAAGATAGGCATGGCTGCAACATGCGGATCGTGGACCCGTTGAAGTCAATGGGTTTGCACCGCAATGCGAGGTGCACAAGGCCGATGCCTGTGTTTTACGGATCTGTGCTTTGTGGCCCGCAAAAGTGACACCACTGTGTGAATACAACCTTAGACACCTTTTGGTGCCAGCTTATCTCCTGGTAGAACTAAAAGACCCAGCTCCCCTTACACATAGCTTGTTGGTTGGACCTGCCGAAAAAGGTGGGTTCGGCCGACAATAACTCTAATGTGCATGGGACTGCTAAGGTCCCAGTTATGGATACAACGTTGTGAGGGTATATTTATGGCAGTTACATGAACATGTCTCCATGGTTACAGACTACTAACAACCCCTGTGTAGTCTGATAATGCACTCATTTTCTCTTACTCCTTACTAAGATACCTTTAGATGGAGTAGACATGGAGTCATATAGTGTGTGTTTTCTGAACCTTTGAATTTACCTGCCACGTGTGCATGCTTCTCTCCGTTATAAGGAATAAGTTGAATGGAAATGGCCAAGGTGCATTCCTTATCTGTTATTATGGCAAATCCACTGGCTGCATGCGTGCGCCAAAATCTGCGTAAGTTACTTGTGGATTTCACACTGCATTGCAAATAGTGGAAATGTTGCAGCATGACTTGAGTAATAGAAATCTGCACCACAGGTCGTCACGTGCTTGGATTCTGTTGTGGACAGTTTCCGCAGTGTGTGGATGACCGTTTTTAAAATCGTACCCACTTTGCTGCATGCTATACAGTTGTGGAAGATCTGCAGTGCCATATGGGGTGGAATTAAAAATCCTCACCGCAAGATTTTTTTGTAGCGTGTGGACGAGATTTCTGAAAATCTCATCCACTTGCCTTGTGCCTCCCTCTTTCTGTTGATTTGAGGGGCTCCCTTTACTGCCTGACGTCCCTCAAAACTGTGCAGAAATCTTGCGCATGCGCCATAGTGGCACTATAATTGGTTTAATGGAAACCATAGCTCAAACTCTTTGTAATATTGGACACGCATGCCTAGTCATCTGGTTAGTGGGTACCAGCAGCTGGACTCGCTCTGTTCAGACTTTTAACACATACTCTATACCCATATACCATGTCTGTTAAAAAATCCCCTTTGAAATTAATATTAAAGAAAAACTTTATTTATCAAACATTTGATAATCCAGAACTTGATTTAAGCCCTGAACTGCAGTGTTAAAATTTACACTCCAGAGGTGGAGGATTGGCAGAGGTAACAAGAATCAAAACGTGTTCACGACCTGGGAAATTCCGTCTCCTGCTTCCTGGGGTCACGAGAGGCTGAGCAGAGGGCCTCGCCTGTTTATGGCCGCTCTGCTTTGTATGACTGATCAGTGGACTTTAGATTGTGCTGGATTCTCGCAGGGAAATGCCATTCACGGCATGAATTGCTTACATGCTGTAGACCTGACCCAGCCTTCAGTTCAGCACGAAATTGTACGTTATTCCTATTACACAATACAGCTACACGTACAGGTCTGATACTGGGATTGGGTGAGTCAGGTAGCCAGTCATCCAGTCTTACTATTTGGCATGGGTGGCGCATATCTTATTAATCATAAAATAAATTAAACTTTTGCTGTATGAACTATGATTACCTATGCTAATTCGAAAATGTGACTAAGTCCATGGTTGGATATTCATACAGTGTTTTTGAAAACTTCATGGATTTTAGGGCATGTTTTAACTTCTGTCTACGCCCCCCGCAGACACTTCTGCCCACTCCAATGAGCCGCCCCGCAGACACTTCTGCCCACGCCAGTGAGCCGCCCCGCAGACACTTCTGCCCACGCCAGTGAGCCGCCCCGCAGACACTTCTGCCCACGCCAGTGAGCCGCCCCGCAGACACTTCTGCCCACGCCAGTGAGCCGCCCCGCAGACACTTCTGCCCACGCCAGTGAGCCGCCCCGCAGACACTTCTGCCCACACCAGTGAGCCGCCCCGCAGACACTTCTGCCCACGCCAGTGAGCCGCCCCGCAGACACTTCTGCCCACGCCAGTGAGCCGCCCCGCAGACACTTCTGCCCACGCCAGTGAGCCGCCCCGCAGACACTTCTGCCCACGCCAGTGAGCCGCCCCGCAGACACTTCTGCCCACGCCAGTGAGCCGCCCCGCAGACACTTCTGCCCACGCCAGTGAGCCGCCCCGCAGACACTTCTGCCCACGCCAGTGAGCCGCCCCGCAGACACTTCTGCCCACACCAGTGAGCCGCCCCGCAGACACTAAAGGCCTCCACACACAGCACTAGATTTTGTTTACTGTTCAGTGTGTATGGGGAACTCCTGACAGATTACTCTGCGCTGAACATACATGTGGTTTCAGCAGAACTAGGAGAGATGAGCTGTTCCATGGATTATCCCAAGCTCTATGATGTACTGTATCCTTTATCAGCTGTCCACCAGAATGGGGGTTCTGTATCCCTCCATTGAATGTGGCGGTGGTCGAGCGTGCATATTGACGCTCCATTCCTTTTCTGTGAGACCGCCGGAGATATTCTCTATGGGACAGGCAAAGACTATGTGGAGCAGGAGCATGCATGCTTGACTGCTGCTCCATTCACTCAGGACCCCTGTTCTTTCGATTGGTTGGGGCATGATCCCCTACCAATCCTACACATCATCCATCCTTAGTGTATATCTTGGGACAGCCTCTGTAAAGGATTAGACTGATAGTAATGATAGGAGTGATGGAGTTTAGGGTGACAACATTGCTTTGTTTCTCAGATGTAACCTACAAAATCATGTGCGGTCAACATCTGCCAAAGATAACTCCTGACTTGCTCATCTTTTTTTGCCAATGAGCCAGCAGAACATAACGGCAAAAAAATTACAGAACACTACATTGTCCAGATTTCTCATTGGGGCTAAACACATGCATGAAGCCAAGGAGCCAAAGTGATTAAAACAGTCTTGGTCCCCGGTTATTCAGATATATTCTTCATGAAATCAGCGGACACTAATCTTTTAATCCTGGAAGCAAATCCTTGAGTTATCCTACAGGCTTCTTGAGTCTTGTCTACATCTTAACTTCTAGATTTGTCTGGATTGTCGGATAAGAACTGTTGCTACTTATGATCTTCGTTGAAGGAGGGGGGAGAGTTATTTATTATTTAAACTCTACTTGGGAACCTGGATTAGAAATGTGGGAAGGGTCGAGGACCGGCCATGTTTATGGAATGTGTGGAAGGAGAACTGAATAGGTTGAATAGGCAGAGCAGTTCTTGAGTAGGCACTTTGGTTCTTATGTATGGCATTGATTTTTTTTATATATCTCGATTTTAATTTCTTTTATTTATATTGATAACTGACTTAAGAGGACCTTTTCATGGTTTTGTATTAATTGAGATAAATACCTTTTACTTGCGGGGTACCCACCACTGATGCTGCCACCCTGCCAGGGAGAAAAAAAACTCACCTTCTCCCTGGCTGTGACTCTCTCCGCTCTGACTGGATTGCGGCACGGCCCGGGAGAAGGAGACGCCCATTGAGAAACCCTGGCATCTCCTCTTCCCTGTACCGAAAAATACAGGGGGGCACAGCGGGGTGCAGGAGCGATATTTTAAAAAAATCAGGCAGGGTGGCAGCATCAGCGGGAGTTACCCCGCAAGTAAAGGTATTTGTCTCCGTTAATACAAAACCATGAAAGGTCCTCTTTAAGCTGTTTGCAGGAGCTCCAGTACCCGGCTTAGGAACTACATCTCCATCCACTGTGTATTGGTCCTGACTGGTTACTGCAGTGCTGCTCCTTTCATGAATGGCAGGAAAAGTCTAAGGCATATTGGTACACCATATGTGTCACCTCTGGCACCTGTGCCATAGGTTTGCCACTTCTGTCATAGTTTGTATGGAGAGGCTTTATGCATGCTTGACTCCTTCACATTGTGGGCATGCTGGTGAAGAGGGTAAGGGGACTTGGGACTCTTGTGATGTTGACCATTTTGGAGTCTCCAGTTATCTAACATGTAGCACCTTCTCTTTTTTTTTTTTTTTTTTTCCCTAAACACATAAGTGATGTTTAATGTGAGGAAAAAGTACTTTCAGGAAGAGTTGAGTGGTTTGGGTGGTTACCGGGTCTTACACAGATATTTTGAAGTCCCATTAGCCATATAGCACTTATCTCAGAATGACAACTTATCACTTATCTATTCCCATTACAGGCATTTCTAGCACATGCACAGTATGTGCCATAAATGTCTTATAGGTGCAGATCTCACCTCTAGGACGAGCCTCTCTAGAAGGGTTCCCTAACCCTCACCCTGCCTGGTAGGGCAAAACCAGCCATCTTTAAACCCCCCATATGGGAGATTCCTTTTTTTCCCACCACTCCAAAAAGGAAGAGAGCAGGTATCTCAGAAGGGGAAACCTTCTATATTATATATACTGAACTCCAGATGGCGACCAAGAATTTACAGTCTTGTAGCCATTTACAACTAGCCCCGCCACCGTACTGCAGCTTCTCATAGCAACCAAGCTCTGTACATGTATAGTGGTTGGTGTTGGGCTTTAATCCAGAGGACTGTACATTTACAATCTGGAAGGAGTCTGCTGAGGACCCGGGGAGAAGATGAAGCAGTTTACCACCTCTGCCTCCTCCTTTCCTTGGTACGTAGCCCTCAGTTAGTGCTGTACAATGAATATGCTTATTACTTATACTACGGGACACTATGAGGGCTATTACTTATATTGAGGGGCAATATGGGAGCCATTCTTATACTAGGGGTCACTTTGGGGGGCATTATGTATACTGAGGGAACTGGCAGTGGTTGGGATAAAAAAATTAAATAAAAATAAATTCATCCATTGTTAAAAACTGATGCAAAATGGCCATTAAAAACAGATAAACAGACAGAAAATAGATGCACACTTTGTGACCATGAAAAACTGACAGTAAGGTCCCATTCACACGACCGTATCTCCACATCCGTTCCGTACCGTGCGCATCTGTACTTCCGTTCCGTGGCCCCGCAAAAGAAGATAGTGTGTCCTGTATTTGTCCGCAAAGAATAGACATTTCTATCATAGGGTTGGTAGTTTCCGCAGAATGCACATGGCTGGTGTCCGTGTTTTGCGGATCCTCAATTTGTGGACCACAAAAACGTATACGGTCTGAATGAGCCCTTAATCTGTTTGTACTGTCATGTGACTGTGCCGTATATATCACATCCTTTGTATATTACGTAATAAGTTCTCATTTGCCTCTCTTCATGTAATGTGTGTACTATATTATCTCTTTCTTTATTTTAGACTCCTGGGAGAGTTGGAGCTCAGAATTCAGAATCGGAACCTTCTGCCACTCCTGGAAACACTGTTAACAATGAAAGTACTTCTGAGGTAAATTGCCCATTTTCTATGTATTTCCTATTTCCTGAGGTCTAGGTATGCACGTTATTAACTTGTGACCCTTTACTTCCAATAATTATGCCCAAGTGTTGGCCTGCAGATACCGCTCTTCACTTGGAGAAAACCTGTCATAATGGACAGAACTCCCCAGTGTTTGGCCAGTCATATTCATGCCTTTTATTTCATAGCTTGTCCTAAATGTCTGAATAAACTATTTCAGTACATATTTTTTCAGGTTCTAATTTCTGGCGGAAAGTTTAAAATGAACGTAGCGCTTCCATGACTTATTTTTCCCTCAGATATCCATTTCCTGTATTTTTGGGACCTATAATTTGCTCCCGCTGATGTACGCTCATAGTATAAACTTGGGTCCCTTTGCAATCATTTTCAATATTGAATATGGCGTTTAATATATTCATTCCGCAGGGGTTCATCTGTCCTGTATGCATGAGCATGTATGTCACTGCCCCTGAGCTCGCTGAACATTACCAGCGCGAGCACGTGGAGTCGGGATCAAGGGGACAGCAGCCATCCAGTGATCCTCCCGATGCCACTGTGGGTCTCTATATTTCATCATTTATATAGCCCCCCCCCACCCCACCCCCGCCTTGCTTTGGGTGTGTTTGGTTTCTCTGTCATTGAATCGTATCTTAGAAAACCTAAGCGATGGAAATGATAAAACCTTATCCTCTATCTCCAGATCTGCATGATGCCGTTTTGCATTTCACGTCCTATATTTCTTTGGTGGTTGTCTATGGCTCTTTTATCCTCTCAACATAATGACAGATAATTTGTTTCGTTGGAGCATTTATAAAGCGTCATAAATAATGTCTCTGTGGGATTTTGCGTAGAGTTTTCTTAGGTTAACAACTATTCTGACACTTTTCAACTTTTTACAGACTGACCATTTTTTTCATGTCAAAACTGTGATGCACAGTGCAAATTTCCTTTTTTTTCTAAGTTATTATATATTTTTTTGTCCATAAATGAAAAAAAAATTGTGATCTGGATTCCTTATCTGCAATGCTACTCATGTGTTAGATATAATACATGTACTGTACATGCACACGACAGTGAGAAAAAACAGACCATGGCCATTTTACAACCATTTGTGAATTCGTTTTCTAGCCGTCTGTTTTTAATGGCTGAATTTGCATCCATTTTTCATGGCCATTAAAAATGGATACATTTTCTTGGCTTTTTTAAAAAAAAATATTTTTTTTATAAAATCTCCACCCCTGCAGTGGCCTCAGTATACATAATGTCTCCTATTATGGCCCCCAGCAGTAATAACGTTTCCCATAGTGGCCCCAGCAGTAATTATGTCCCCCATTGTGGCCATAATGCCCCCCATAGTGGCCCCAGCAGTAATAATGCCCCCCATAGTGGCCCCAGCAGTAAAAATACCCCCAATAATGTCCCCTCATAGTGGCTGCCAGTTGTAATAATGTTTCCCATAGTGGCCCCCAATATCCCCTATAGTGGTACACAGCTTTAATGTTTGTTTTTAGCAAAAAAACACAAAAACCAATCTCTCACCTCATCCACTTGCCCACACAGAAGCAAGCTAAGCCTGATGACGTCACCACACACTGCCAGCATGATCATGTGGTGATGTCATCATGCTGAGTGCAGATCCTTCGGCAGGTCCTTCAGAATCAAGAGGGGAGCAACTGCCTTGGTGCATGCAAGTGGATGAGGCGAGTGATTTTTTTTTTTTAACCCCTAAAAGGCCATATTGAAATAGTGTACCCGTTTTTAACAGCCATTAGACAGCTGAACTCCTGTCTAAGCGGCCGATAAAACAGTCCCATTGATTTCAATGGGGTCAGTCTGGCCATGAAAACGGTCAAAATTAGGACATGTCCTAATTTTTGATTCCTGCTATTCACTGGCCCATGTGAATAGCTCCGTAGACAGCAATGGTTCTAAAACAACCATGTGACGGCTGTTTCTCACTGTCGTGTGCATGTAGCCTTAGTCCCAGATCAGATTCCCTTTAGGTTTGTGAACAAAAGGATTTTCCGCCTAGGACAACCCCTTCTCTTGAGGCACCTCCCCCTGTAACAGTGGAATTCGCTACATTAACACACTTCATACTGATACACTAAGTTGCCTTATTGTGCTCCTTAGTCCTTGTTCACGCAGTGTAGTTTGGTTTAGTGGAATGAGTAACATACATCGGGGGGGAAGGGGGGAGTGGCGGTCATGCACCTCTGCCACCAGCAATGCTGCTCTTCCGAGAATGAATTCCTAGTTTCAAGTAGCCCATGTACGTATTTCTTATGTTGTAAAAATATTTTTGAAGTTGATTGCAAATCGGGAAGAGGAAAGACACGAGCAGGTATTGAATTTTTTTTTTCCCCCTATGAAAGCATTGTGTCTTTGCATTGCTGTAAATTTAATTTTCTCTCAAATAATCCTTAAAACACTTCAGTGGTAGCCACAAAAGGCCAAGAAACCTGTGAGATGAAGGATAACTAGGAGCTGCCCCTTTTTTTGAAAACTGACAAGCACGGTGCAAAACTACAGCATTAAAAATTCTAATTTTATAGTAGCTTTGTACATAAATGGAGACAAAGACCTTGAGGGGCATTTATCCAGTTTATGCCACTATTGTGTAAAAAGTCTCAGATGATCATTTGCAACTTTTTAAAAGTAGTGGAAAAAAGTGGGCTGGGCTTAGAGGGAGGGGTGTGGCCTCTGCTGCTCGCCAGATTTATTACGCCAGAAACTAGCCTAAATGATATAAAGAGAAGCGAACTGTAAGCGGCTCACCCACCAAAGCAGAGATGAAAACGTGCACACCCCTCAGGCTCACCCACCGCCCGTATATATATCAGCAAAAAAGAGAGAGAGAGTGTGGGGGGCACTCAATACTAGGACCACCAACAAATCAATAAATACATAAATATATACTTTATTTGGATCTAAAAATGCATATAGATGCCACAGTAAAACCTCCTATTAGGATATAAATATCGGCAGCAAACAGTAGCAATAAAAATATCAATAGGCCGGCACAATAAAAATATATACAGTACAGACCAAAAGTTTGGACACACCTTCTCATTCAAAGAGTTTTTTCTTTATTTTCATGACTATGAAGGCATCAAAACTATGAATTAACACATGTGGAATTATATACATAACAAACAAGTGTGAAAAAACTGATAATATGTCATATTCTAGGTTCTTCAAAGTAGCCACCTTTTGCTTTGATTACTGCTTTGCACACTCTTGGCATTCTCTTGATGAGCTTCAAGAGGTAGTCCCCTGAAATGGTCTTGAAGGAGTTCCCAGAGATGCTTAGCACTTGTTGGCCCTTTTGCCTTCACTCTGCGGTCCAGCTCACCCCAAACCATCTCGATTGGGTTCAGGTCCGGTGACTGTGGAGGCCAGGTCATCTGGCGCAGCACCCCATCACTCTTTTTCATGGTCAAATAGCCCTTACTTTCAAAGTTTTCCCAATTTTTCGGCTGACTGACTGACCTTCATTTCTTAAAGTAATGATGGGCACTCGTTTTTCTTTACATAGCTGCTTTTTTCTTGCCATAATACAAATTCTAACAGTCTATTCAGTAGGACTATCATCTGTGTATCCACCTGACTTCTCCTCAACGCCACTGATGGTCCCGACCCCATCTATAAGGCAAGAAATCCCACTTATTAAACCTGACAGGGCACACCTGTGAAGTGAAAACCATTTCAGGGGACTACCTCTTGAAGCTCATCAAGAGAATGCCAAGAGTGTGCAAAGCAGTAATCAAAGCAAAAGGTGGCTACTTTGAAGAACCTAGAATATTACATATTTTCAGTTGTTTCACACTTGTTTGTTATGTATATAATTCCACATGTGTTAATTCATAGTTTTGATGCCTTCAGTGTGAATCTACAATTTTCATAGTCATGACATCAAAACTCTTTGAATGAGAAGGTGTGTCCAAACTTTTGGTCTGTACTGTACATATATAGATATGTAAATGTATCGGCACAATAAAAAAGGGGGGAAGTAAATGTCCACATGTGGAACTGTATTCACTTGTTCAGCAGCTCTTAAAGCAACGTGGGACGTTCTTCTGTCCATGTTGCTCCCATGGGGTCGGTTTGGTAACTGCTTATAATTCACTTCCCTGATATTTTAGCCTGTAAACCAGACTTGCTGTTCAGGGAGTTTGTCACCAGTGACATCCCTGTGCAACTGTGGCCCCATTCCTAGGATATCTCACTTTGTCCTAATATGTCAATTAGTCCTTTGGTGCAGTGAGGGTGTCACCATTGCTCTCCCAGGCCCCGCTCCTTCCTGTGTCCAGCCCCTCCCTCACTGCTTTGATTGACCGTGCCAGGCAGTAGCGATATAATCTCACCTGGCCTTATATTCCTATATAATCGCCACTGGTTTGCATATTGGCGTCCAGTCCTCTAGGAAAGTAGCTCAGATTAGTATTTTAATCCTTGAAAGTACCACCCTGTTTTTTTTTTTTTTTTTTATAATACGTTCTTATTTGTCCTCTGGCACACATCCCTGTGATATTACTAAGCTGGTTTTAGGCTTCAATACCACTGTCTGGTTTCCAGGATGCTAATGCAGTATCATAGCAATAATGTGTTCTACATGCATACGTTCTGTGAATAATTCACTTTCACGGCCAATTAAATGCATCCACTTTGTAATTCGGTCATGCCGCCGAGCGCTGCTTATCACTGAGACATAGTTTTATTTCAAGGAATCTTGCTGTTCTGCTTGCTCAAAATCTGTGGTTAAACGTGAAGGGTTATAGATGACCCCTGACCATACACCCCGTCAGGTCACCGACCATCTATGTATTAAATGTCCAACCATTAATTTAAATGGTCTACCTTTTAATTCCAGACATGGCTTCCAGGGGGCCTACAGTAGATTGCCATAGACTAGAGAAGATTGGACCACTTCACGTTTATCGAGGTGGACCCGGAAAGCCTGTTCAATGGGAACAGCAAGTAACGCTATCCTATTGTTCTTCCGACAAGAAAGGGGCCAGGGCATATGTTTTTTTCTGAGGAAAAAAAACATAACATATAACATAAAAAAGTTACTATTAAACTGGCGTACATGCTTTGCGTTGCATCTATCAAGTATTTTAGACACTTTTTTTTTTCCTAAACTTTTCCGCCTTGTCACGCAATGTGGCATTGGTTTAATAGAAATGAGGTGTGACTTAGGAAGAGGGTCTCTCTTAAATGTGCCTGTGTGTGCCAAGAACGCTCCAGCATTTCGGTGCCTTTTTTGTAGTACATGTAATCCAATTTACAGGTGGTGTAAACTTAGACTAGACAGTGTAAAGCTGCAAATAGATTTCTCACCCAGCCTCAAGTGTTGACTACTATTTTACAGTCATTTTCACGGTGGTGTCATCAGTCCAGTTGGGAAAATAGTAAAACTTAGGTAACTTATCGAAGTTTCCTGGGATGCGTATCTGTTAACCACTTAAAGGGGTGTCCCTACTCAACATTTCTGGCATGTCAATAGGGGGCTCTGCCGTGAATGGAGAAAACTTGTATCTTTGGAAGTTCCTTCATGGTGAATGGGGAGGGGGGCCGTGCATGCACAGCCTGCTCTCTATTCACTTTAGGGCCATGTCCTTGAGATAGGAGCAGATTCCAGAGGTAGGACTCGCACCGATCGTATTAATATGCCATAAATGTCCACATGTGAATACCCCTTTCTTAATGCAGCCTGGTACTCAAAAGGGTTGTCTCATCTGGACGTTTGTGGCACATCGATAGGATATCCCATAAATGTCCAATATGTGCGAGGTCCACCTGTAGAGAATGACGGCTTGTGTCATAAAGTGCTATGGGACTTTTGAAATGAAATTTAACTCTTGTGCAGTGCATTTAAAAAAAAATAAAAATATTATTTGATGAAATCCACAGCACAATCAGCATGTTACACATATAATTTTGGATTCACTTACGATTTCCAAGAAAATCCACTGGTGAATTTGCTGCAAATCTTTTCTGCTCTATGTGGACCTACCCTAAAGACAATGGCCCTTTTTTTTTCTCTCTCTTTTCTCTTGTGCTTAATTTGTGGATAATGTAAGACAATTTGAGGTTGTATCATGAAAAACTATTATAATTTTTTTTCTTCTAGGGTTTCATTTGTCCACTCTGCATGAAATCCCATGGAACAGCGGAGGAACTCTTTAAACATTATGAAGCTTCTCACGAGCCGTGTAGTGATCTTGGTCATGGAGGAGATATCAGTTCTTCTGCAGAAAGGTGTTTTTGTTGTACAGTTTTGGATTATTTTTATTGTGAACCTTTCATTTTCATTATTTAATCCATTTCATTTTGAAATTGTTTTTGCAAAAAAAAAAACCTTAGAAGCAATGGAGGAATGTTTTTGTTCTGATAAAAAGCTTTAAATCTTAATGTTTTCTTTACATAGCACTGTAGAATTATGTCTGTGTGAAGACACCAACAGAGGAAATTCTGGAGTTTTCTAAGGGTTTATTTTTTTTATTGCGTTCAGCCATAGTTATACAAATGGGTCTTTATTAACCCCCTTAGCGCACTGTGCCATAAATATGACATGGCCAGCTGAACGTTAACTCGCCATGTCAGCAGCTCAGGAACTGTGGGTGTCAACTGTAACATACAGCTGACACTCTGCAGCAATGGCTGAGATCAGTGCTAGCCCCAATCCCATCTGTTTAAACCCTTAGATGCCGCAGTCAGTAGCGACCGCGGTATCTAAGTGGTTTACAGAGGTTGAAAACTCCCTCTCTTACCTATCTGCCTCCTGCAATTTGATCACAAGATCCTGATGGTTGCTATGGTAGTCGAAGGCCTTACAAAGTACCCGGGTGTGCCATCTCCAGAAGCCTAACAGTGGGACTTTAAAAAGTAAATAACAATTTCAAGTAAAAAAATGTCTTTTTCTGGTATCCACTCATTTATAGTTCGTTAAAAATGGAAAATCCTATATAATAAAATCTCTCTGTGCCTGCGCTGTGTCCATGTGCCGAAGTTAAATGTGCATGCGCTATGCGCTGAGTTACATGCGCGATGCGCTGGCCAATAGAATCGCAGCGCACCACACAGCCACCCGGACCTCCCACATCAGCGCGCTGCCAGCCATTAGAAACGCGCCGCACCTCCGGCCTCCTGAACCGCCCACAGCAACAGCGCGGTAACATCAAAGCCACCACACACGCCGCAATTACCGCCCACAATTGCACCGACCGCCCACTTTAGCGTGCCGACGGCCAATAAAAACACATCGCACCTCAGGCCTCCTGAACTGCCCACAGCAACACCGCTGTCCTACACGCCGCTGGTACCGCCCACAATTACAGAGGCCAATAAACACAGGGTGCAACACACACCGCCCACAGCAGCACGCCGTTATTATTGGTGTGCTGTGTCAGTTTGAGCGCTGCCATTAAATGAAACAGAAGCACCGCCATTACAGTCCTGTCAGACACCGATACAGCAGCTGCTGCTGCCATCAGTATTAGCCACCAGTTGCTGCCAGTGGTCTCAGCACCACCAGTCACAGTGCTCGCAGTCTCAGCCACCAGTCAGTGTCAGTCGTCTCAGCCATTAGTGAGTGCCACCAGCCTCAGCCACCAGTGACCGTTCAACGCCGCCCCCACACACCGTTCGCACCGCCCACACCCTGAGTGCTGGCCGATCAACGCCGCCCCACTCGCCGCCTGCGCCGTCTATGGAAAGCAGTGTGATGATTGCTCTGCGCACCGGCCAATTCTAGCACCCGTTTTTGTAACTGGTATAATGTCTAGTATAAAATAAAATGCACATGATTGGTATCGTCACCACATCCTTAACAACCTGAGCTATAAAAGTTAGTTATCCCATGCGGTGAACGGCATAAAAAATCAATCAGAACGTCCTATACCCTAAGAAGTTAAAAAAAAATTAAATCTTGTCCGCAATAATTTTATCCGCATCTATTTCGCAAAAATATGCGGACAATGTTCCGTATGTTGTCCGCATCCGTGTTTCCACCTTTCTAGTCCGCAAAAATATGAAGCTTGTCCTACTATTGTCTGCATAGATCGGTCCGCAGCCCCATTCAAGTCAATAAATCCACAAATTGCGGATGACCTACGGAATGGTTTCCATATGTCATCCGTTTTTTGCGGATCTGTTTCCGTATTTTTGAAGGCCTTAATAATAAAAAAAACAAAAATTCTCTCTTTTTTTTCCCTTCTTTTTTTTGCGGACCGTAAAAAACGGAAGACATACGGAACACAAACTGAGGTCATTTGTTCATAAAATGCGGATACACGGATCCGTTATTTGCGGACCGCAAAACAAAGGATTAGACACGGTTGTGTGAATGTATCCTTAACTGAATGTACAGTGACTGACGTTGTTCTTAGACCAGTTCTATAAAGTGTATAATATGCCTTTTCATTCTTTCTTTAGAGAGGAGTTATTGCTGCTTCGACAGGAGGTACAGGACTTACAAGCATCAGTTAAGGTTAGAATATGTCTTTTATTTGTTGAAATGTGAGAATATCAACAGTAGACTGAGCAAAAGCATTAAAAGAGAATCTTAAAGGGATTCTGTCATGAGATTTGAGGCCTATAACCTAAACATATGGCCAGGTCCCTACTAATACCCTGAATCCGAAACTGACCTTATTAAATGTGCCTGTGGCTCTGTTAGCATATAAAACAGGTTTTTCTAACCTGTCACTCACGTACCAAATGTGTCCAAGGGGACGTCTCATCATGCAGGGTGCCCGGCTGCAGCCGCCTTCCGACTAGAAATCGCCGCCCCTCCCTTTCAATAGAGCCGCCTCCCTCACCTCAGCGCCGCCTCCGAAATCGTCCGCTCTCCTCAGCCAGATCCCGCGCGTGCGGACTAGGTATAACTAGAAATAGATCAAAAGGGAGCCTCTGTAGAAAAGCAGCCTGTGCGCTCCGAACAGCTTTGCACCCGGCTGTAAGAGGTTGGATGGCTGCAATAGCGCGGTCAAGGCAGGTTTGAGCGAAGTGCGCCTGCCAGTGCATGCGCACTTCGCTCAACGAGGCCGCTGCCAGGAGTCCGCACGGGCGCATCAGGTTATACCTAGTGCACACGCGCGGGATCTGGCTGAGGAGAGCGGACGATTTCGGAGGAGGCAATGAGGTGAAGTAGGCGGCTCTATTGAAAGGGAGGGCGGCGATTTCTAGTCGGAAGGCGGCTGCAGCCGGGCACCCTGCATAATGAGACGTCCCCTTGGACACATTTGGTACGTGAGTGACAGGTTATAAAAACCTGTTTTATATGCTAATAGAGCCACAGGCACATTTAAGAAGGTCAGTTTCGGATTCAGGGTATTAGTAGGGACCTGGCCATATGTTTAGGTTATAGGCCCCAAATCTCATGACAGAATCCCTTTAAGCCACCCCATTCCACCACCATGAGGGTGGGAGTTATCCTCCTGGACAATCATGCCCAGTCCGGCCCCCACTTCACTTGATTGACATCTGGTACGTCATGTCCAGTCTTCTCCAGCGGCATCTGTCACATTAGCAGTGTAGTGAGGTGTGCTGGCCTTAGCTTTATCTGCAGATGAAGTGGACATTCCTACAATAGGTTGTTTTGACATGTCATAAGTCTGTTTCAATGGAGATGTGGAGCGCAGTGTGTGATTTTGCTGAAAGGGCTGAGAAAGAAGTTAGAACACAGATTTGCTGAGCTAAATGCGTAAGTGCCAAAAACTGGTGTATGTACTTTACATCACATTTATTATAGTCATTAAACCAATATAATAAATATAAAAGTGATATGCTCTCCACTTGTACTAAATATAAAAGTGATATGCTCTCCACTTGTACTAAATATAAAAGTGATATGCTCTCCACTTGTAGTGTAATAAATATAAGAGATATGCTCTCCACTTGTACTAAATATAAAAGTGATATGCTCTCCACTTGTAGTATAATAAATATAAAAGTGATATGCTCTCCACTTGTAGTATAATAAATATAAAAGTGATATGCTCTCCACTTGTAGTATAATAAATATAAAAGTGATATGCTCTCCACTTGTACTAAATATAAAAGTGATATGCTCTCCACTTGTAGTATAATAAATATAAAAGTGATATGCTCTCCACTTGTAGTATAATAAATATAAAAGTGATATGCTCTCCACTTGTAGTATAATAAATATAAAAGTGATATGCTCTCCACTTGTACTAAATATAAAAGTGATATGCTCTCCACTTGTAGTATAATAAATATAAAAGTGATATGCTCTCCACTTGTAGTATAATAAATATAAAAGTGATATGCTCTCCACTTGTAGTATAATACATATAAAAGTGATATGCTCTCCACTTGTAGTATAATACATATAAAAGTGATATGCTCTCCACTTATAGTATAATAAATATAAAAGTGATATGCTCTCCACTTGTAGTATAATAAATATAAGTGATATGCTCTCCACTTGTAGTATAATACATATAAAAGTGATATGCTCTCCACTTGCAGTATAATAAATATAAAAGTGATATGCTCTCCACTTGTAGTATAATAAATATAAAAGTGATATGCTCTCCACTTGTAGTATAATAAATATAAAAGTGATATGCTCTCCACTTGTAGTATAATAAATATAAAAGTGATATGCTCTCCACTTGCAGTATAATAAATATAAAAGTGATATGCTCTCCACTTGTAGTATAATAAATATAAAAGTGATATGCTCTCCACTTGTAGTATAATAAATATAAAAGTGATATGCTCTCCACTTGTAGTATAATAAATATAAAAGTGATATGCTCTCCACTTGCAGTATAATAAATATAAAAGTGATATGCTCTCCACTTGTAGTATAATAAATATAAAAGTGATATGCTCTCCACTTGTAGTATAATAAATATAAAAGTGATATGCTCTCCACTTGCAGTATAATAAATATAAAAGTGATATGCTCTCCACTTGTAGTATAATAAATATAAAAGTGATATGCTCTCCACTTGTAGTATAATAAATATAAAAGTGATATGCTCTCCACTTGTAGTATAATAAATATAAAAGTGATATGCTCTCCACTTGTACTAAATATAAGTGATATGCTCTCCACTTGTAGTGTAATAAATATAAAAGTGATATGCTCTCCACAAATAAAAGGGAGGGGGGGGGGTTTCTTGTTAAATCTTTGTAACTGTTGGTAAAAAAACAAATTGTGAAGTATCATAGAGCATTTAAAGTCATTATCCCCTGAATGTTAAAAAAAACAAAAACAAAATGAATATCCTGAGTAATGTACACCATTAGTTTGACTATATCAATGTGAAAGCTCTCTAGTGTCATTTTCAACCTTTCTCACCCCTCAGCTGCTCTTGTCTCTTCACTGTCTGTGGGCAGCAGCAGCCCGTCACACATGATGTACAAGGACCTGCATTTCCCAGGAGTCCATTGCATTCAGCTCTTGTTAACCTTCTTCTCCCCTGCCCCCCTCCCAGTTTCTCTCTCCATTGCCTAGAGGCAGAGCGAGTAACAGTATGAATTTAAAAGTAGTGATGAATAATAAGTTTAATAAGATGGTAAAATATTTGGATGCCAAACTTAGTATTTTATGTTTTAGTAACATAATGGCAAAAATAGCTATTGTAACCCAAGCTGATGGGGGAGAGTTATTTAAACTGGTGTAAAGGAAAACTGGCCTAGTTACCCAAAGCAACCAATCAGATTTCAGAGCTCCTTTGGAAAATGAAAGGTGGAATCTGATTGGTTGCTGTGGGTAACTAAGTCAGTTTTCCCTTACACCAGTTTTGATAAATCTCCTTAAATGTCTTCTGGCAAAAAATCCCTTCAGCCCCACCAAGTGCACCATGGTCAGGGGGGAAGGGAGGCAATAATTACCCAGACTGGACTTCCTGATGAACAACTTTAGGCTATATTCACACGAACGTATTTGGATTCCGCGTCCGTCCTGTTTTTTTTCTTTTTTTTTCTTTGCGGATTGGATGAGGACCCATTCATTTCAACGGGTCCACAAAAAAAAATGCGCATCCATATGTCCGTTCTGCGGCCCCGCAAAAAATGTAGAGCATGTCCTATTCTTGATATAAATAATGTTCATATGGGACGGCTCACCGAATAATAAGGATGGCTAGGTGCTTCAACTAGGATTGATGCACTCAAATCAATAAAGAAGTATCAAGGATTTGTATACAAAGTAGATGGGCACTCAGCAGTCAGTCACAGAAATCTAAAAGTGCAATTTATTAAATTCATGAGATAGATACATTAAATAACAAGGTTAAGAACAACAACTGTGCAATAGATGGCCCAATAAATTGCCTTAAGAACGCAACCGAGGGATACAGGTCCCCCACAGATGATGAAGTAGAAAAATAAAATCAGATAATAAGAACAATTAGTAACTAAAAACCATTAATCTAATGACCATAGATAGATGGCTAGTAATATAACCAGTCCTAAATCACCAGCAGTTTATATACCATATGGGGTGGTCACATAAAAAACTCCAGCATATGTGCAGACAGTCCCATGTGTAGGGCACTTCGATATTCACTATTTCACAGGGTATATAATATTTAGCTTGTTCGTGGCGTCCCACATTAGAGGCTTATTGCAAATATCATACACAACAAACAGCGGAGAGTATGTACTTATCTCTTCAGATGCCGTCTCTCTGTCAGCCGTCCACCAGTAGCCTCTGCATTAGCGGGAGGACTGTACGCTGCAAGGTATGGTAAGTGCGTGTTCGGCGTCCCACGTGTCTCGGACTTCAGTTTGGAGCAATGCGGGTTGTGCAGCCCAGACAACTTATACTCTCTGCTGTTTGTTGTGTATGATATTCGAAATAAGCCTCTAACGTGGGACGCCACGAATATGGCTAATATTATATACTCTATGAAACGGTGAATATCGAAGTGCCCTGTTTATATTATCTGATTTTATTTTTCTACTTCATCATCTGTGAGGGGCCTGTATCCCTCGGCTGCATTCTTAAGGCGATTATTGGGCCATCTATTGCACAGTTGTTGTTCTTAACCTTGTTGCCTGTATTTAACATTTTTATTTAATGTATCTATCTCATGAATTTAATAAATTGAACTTTTCGAATTTTATGTGACTCTGACTGCTGAGTGCCCATCTACTTTTTATACATGTCCTATTCTTGTCCGTTTTGCAGACAAGCATAGGCATTGTTACAATGGATCCGAAAAAAAAACACGGATGCAACATGTATGTCACACGGACGTCATCCGTATTTTTAGCGGAACGCAAAATACATATGGTTGTGAGACTTTAGCCTTAGGGGTAAACTCCTTTTTTTCTGGTCTTCTTTAGTGTGTTAATTGTTTGCTAAGTCTTTAATGTTATCATCTTAAAGATCAGTAAAATGGGGAAATTACAGTAATAAACTTGTGGAATTAAACGCATGAAAGAAATTGAAGTCATTAACAACCAGTGTTTTGGTCCTAATTGACCAGACGCTTTTTGCATACGTGGCAGTGTAATGGTCCAAACTCTTCCAGGGGCCGTTCACATTGAGTTTTTTGAGTTTGGCACAGCCTCTGTGTAAGGCTACTTTCACTCTAGCGTTTTTTGCGGATCCGTCATGGATCTTCAAAAACTCTCCTGTTACAGTAATACAACCGCATGCATCCGTCATGAACGGATCAATCCTGGTTGTATTATGTCTTCTATAGCCACGACAGATCCGTCATGAACACCATTGAAAGTCAATGGGGGACGGATCGGTTTTCTATTTTGTGCCAGGACGGATCCGTCTTGCTCCGCAAAGCATCGCGGACAGAAAAACGCTGCAGGCAGCGTTTTGGTTTCCGCCTCCAGTGGAATGGTGACTGAACGGAGGGCAAAATGATGAATTCTGAGCGGATCCTTTTCCATTTAGAATGCATTAGGGCAAAACTGATCAGTTTTCGGTGGCTGCGCAAAAACCTACCTCAGATTGATGACCATTCATGTGGCTGCAGTTTATTACTACGACTGCGCCAAGAAAGGACATGTTCAGCATTTGCACCAAACTCAGCTGTCGTAAAACTATTTCTTGGGCTACCAAAATAGTTTTTGCAGTTTTTTTTTGTGTGGCACATAGGAGTTAAAAAAAACAAAAATTTTTTATTGTTTTATTGAGGGTTAAGTGTACAAGAATTTAAAGGGATTCTGTCCCCTTCAGTAAGCGCTCCCATATTCAAGTCTCCGCCCACTGGCCGTGCACAGGAGCGAGGCGCGCAAAGTCAGTCAGCAGTCCGTGTCCAAGCCAAGGTGGGGGAAGAGGAGTGAGAGACCCTAACGGCCCAGGTGTCAGAAATAAAGGTTGTACTGTCTGTCTTCTGCGGCCCTGGCCCTGCCTGCGAGCTGCACTGCACATGGTGATGGCACTTGATAAACTATAATGTCTCCCTGTTGCCCACATACAGGAGCAACAAGAAGATATTACTGTATGGGGGCCACAAGACATTATTATACTGATGGCGGAGGGGCTACAAATTGTTGTCCCATACAGTATAATGTCACCTTGTGGCCCCCTTACAGTGTAGTGCCCAAATCCAGACAGTATAATGTCTCCTGGTGGCCCCATGCAGTATAGTGACTCTTGTGGCCCACTGCCTGCTGAGCGGCCTGCCCATATAGTATATAATGTCTCCTTGTGGCCCGCTGCCTGCCCATACAGTATATAATGTCTCCTTGTGCCCTGCTGCCTGCCCATACAGTATATGTCTCCTTGTGCCCTGCTGCCTGTCCATACAGTATAATGTCTCCTTGTGGCCCCCATACAGTATAATGTCTCCTTGTGGCTCCCATACAGTATAATGTCTCCTTGTAGTCCCCATACAGTATAATGTCTCGTTGTAGTCCCCATACAGTATAATGTCTCCTTGTAGTCCCCATACAGTATAATGTCTCCTTGTAGTCCTCATACAGTATAATGTCTTCTTGTAGTCCCCATACAGTATAATGTCTCCTTGTGGCTCCCATACAGTATAATGTCTCCTTGTGGCCCCCATACAGTATAATGTCTCCTTGTAGTCCCCATACAGTATAATGTCTTCTTGTATTCCTCATACAGTATATAATGTCTCCTTGTGCCCTGCTGCCTGCCCATACAGTATAATGTCTCCTTGTGGCCCCCATACAGTATAATGTCTCCTTGTGGCCCCCATACAGTATAATGTCTCCTTGTAGTCCCCATACAGTATAATGTCTCCTTGTAGTCCCCATACAGTATAATGTCTCCTTGTAGTCCCCATACAGTATAATGTCTCCTTGTAGTCCCCATACAGTATAATGTCTCCTTGTAGTCCCCATACAGTATAATGTCTCCTTGTAGTCCCCATACAGTATAATGTCTCCTTGTAGTCCCCATACAGTATAATGTCTCCTTGTAGTCCCCATACAGTATAATGTCTCCTTGTGGTCCCCATACAGTATAATGTCTCCTTGTGGCCCCCATACAGTATAACGTCTTTTTGTGGCTGCCCCATACAGTATAACGTCTCCTTGTGGCTGCCCCAGTGCCCCATACAGTATAACGTCTCCTTGTAGCTGACCCCATACAGTATAACGTCTCCTTGTGGCTGGCCCCCATACAGTATAACGTCTCCTTGTGGCTGGCCCCCATACAGTATAACGTCTCCTTGTGGCTGGCCCCCATACAGTATAACGTCTCCTTGTGGCTGGCCCCCATACAGTATAATGTCTCCTTGTAGTCCCCATACAGTATAACGTTTCAAAGTGTTTTTTTTCTTCTAAATGGGTATTTATCGCGATATATATCGCTATCGCGATAAATTTCTTAATATCGTTATCGTGGGAATATTTTTGATATCGCCCAACTCTAGTTGTGCGCTGTTATGATACTGATGATCTATCTTCAGGATAGGTAATCAATATCAGATTGGTGGGTGTCTGACTCCCGACATTCCCGCCGAACAGTGCTGTGGATCGGTACTTTTTATGTATAATGCAGTATGTAAGTCTGTAATAGCGACTTCGCCATTTCTTATGCATACGGGTGTCTGTTGTTTTAGTGGTACAACCCAAGCAGCTGTACTTGCCCTCCCCGGGACAATGTATGCAGATTGCTAGCCACTATTCTTGGAATGGCTAGTTGTCGATGGCCAATTCCTTTCCCTATGGTGGTTCTTTTCATTTTTTCTTGGATATTCTGTTTTTTGTTGTCCTCTGGTGATTCAGTTCCTGGTTCCTTGTGAGCTCATACCGGGTACTCCTTTCTAGATTCCTTGTCCCCGTTTATTTGACCACACAGATTCTGTATCATGATCGTTGTTTGGGAGGGGCCTGGGTTGATTGTTCCCCTTGTGAGTTCCAATAGCCTTGTGGACCTTTTGGGATTCGTGTCTATCTTCCCATCCTCCCACGTCAAGTACCCGGTGTTGAGTGCTTTAGTGCTACGGTTTGCATTTCCACCTTATGGTCTCCTTCGGGAGGGACTTCCTCCTGTTTGTAGAACCTTCCTCCTTAGACTGTTGGGAGTACTCCCCTTCTCCTCCCATGTCTCTCAGTCCAGTGTGTCCCTGCTGAGATTTCCTGGGCCTGCATCTCCCTGATACTTCATTTGGCCGGAGTTTCTCCGGTCTTGCGCTTCTCAGCGATATTTTGTTTTCAGAGGCTCGTTCCTCGTCTCCTGGTTTTGGGATGCAGGTCTTATCTTATCTTTTCTTTTTACCTGGCCTTTACTTACAACCCCCTCCCTTTCCAAGGGTTGGCGGTTTCCCTTAGCGCCTTTGGGGTTTTCACCTTTCAATAGGGCGCTTAACTTCATCACCTGCTTTGCGGTGGGGGGAGACCTGCTCCCTTCATATGTGAGCCTTGCTATGGCTTCCCTCACTCCAGTGTGTCCCTGCTGAGATTTCCTGGGCCTGCATCTGGTCCCCTTTTTTCCCTGATACTTCGTTTGGCCAGAGTTTCTCCGGTCTTGCGCTTCTCAGCGATATTTTATTTTCAGAGGCTCGTTCCTCGTCTCATGGTTTTGGGATGCAGGTCTTATCTTTTCTCTTTTCCTGGCTTTTACTTACAACCCCCTCCCCTTCCAAGGGTTGGCGGTTTCCCTTAGCGCCTTTGGGATTTTCTCCTCACAATAGGGCGCTTAACTTCCTCACCTGCTTTGCGGTGAGGGGAGACCTGCTCCCTTCACATGTGAGCCTTGCTATGGCTTCCCTCACTCGTTTGGCCTTCAGTGATTCCATGTTTCCTTGCTCCTCTGGACTGTCAGGGGTTGGCCTTAAGGGTGTTTGTGCTTTCGCCTGAGACAATTAGAATGTTAGGTAGCTCCAATACGCGGTGCTGTCCTACTTTCTCTCCAGCCTTCGGCTGAGCTGGGTGTTCCCCTTTGCTGCCTTCTTGCATTCGGGACTTTCTGCCATGCATTTGTCCTGGGGCGCTGGCAGTCTTCACTGTGGCTTCCTTGGGGTTTCTCCCTTGTATGAGGCTTCTTGCCTATTCCGTGCTTTTCTCCTGTTGGGTCACATGGTTCTCCCGCACCTGTATGCCCAACCGGTGGCATGGCTGTTCTTTTCCCACCCTCGGGGACTGCTTTGGGACGTCCAATGGTGCTGTGTCCCCCAATGCCATGCACGAGAAAATTGGATTTTTTTGTACTCGCCGTAAAATCCTTTTTCTCGTACATTCCATTGGGGGACACAGACCATGGGTATAGCTTAGAGGTATTACTAGGAGGGACACTATGCAAAAAAGAAGCTCCTCCTCCTCAGGCTATACCCCCAGGCTCCTCCAGGAGGACTTCAGTGTTTGCTTAGTGTCCGGTCAAGGAGGTTGACACTTACTCTTCTCCTGTTTGTTATTTTTTTCTGTTTCCAGATGGGGACGCAGGTCAGCATTGCGCTTTCCTGGCCCCCATGGAGTGTCTGCCACTGTCTTCTGACGTTTCCTGGCTACCTCCCATTCCCCCACAGAAGAAAAGTGGATCCAGGCTCGACCTGCAGCTCTGGCATCCCACCAGCTGCTGGGACACCTGCTGCCTACCCTCCACCAGAGCACTGTTCTCCTAGGTTGGAGTCAGAAGTCTGAAGAGGTGCATCCCTGCTGGTCCTGACATCGAGGGAGCATACTGAGCAGATAAGTATTGCCTGCATCCACCTTCCCCCCCCCCCCCCCCCCCCTTCCCTCCCTCCCTCCGTGCCATCTGCCTGTGGCGCTTCTGAGGCCACCTGGGTGAGCTTGAGAAGGATTTCCTGCTGGGGGCATTTTTCCTTTTAGGGGCCATCTTGGACTCTGGGGGGCTAGGGAATTCTTTCTCCGTTTGAGGAGCAGACGCATAGGGGGCTGCAGGCTGCTGCGTTCCCCTACCCACCTACAATTATCGGCGCCCCTCTCATGGCGCTTCTCATATTAATTCAGGCCCATGGCCGCTGCGCTCTCCGCAGCACCCGCCGGCGGACCGCTCCTCCCTCAATCTATTAACCCCCGCTGCGCCGCATTGGGCGAAGGGGTGTACTTATGATTAATTCAAATTGCGCGCGCTTGTTTCGCGCCGCAATGACGCGTTCGGGGGGGGTGGAGCCTCGGCATCCCGCTCTGACTCTCCCTACGCCGGAGACTCTGCTGGATTACGGCCGTACAGCTTCTCGCTTCGTGTGTCTCTCCCCTGCTTCTCTACGTCGGAGACTTCTGCTGTTGCCTAGGTGGTAGGACTTTCAGCTCTCCTTGCAGCAACTGGTAGGAGATCTTTTACTCTTTGGATATCATCATGCCTTAACATGGGGCCCCTAAGTCTGGGGTCATGTAAGGTGTGCCTTCTGCCTTTTTCTGTCACTGGTACCTGTGACTCGTGCCCTGCTCCTAGACAGGATCAGCCTCCTTCTCTTGCTCAGCCCAGTCCCCCCTCTGCCCCTGCGGAACCAGCGGTACCCGCCTGGGCTTCCGCCATGTCTAGTGCGGCCGCGGATCTGGCCTTAGTTGCCAAGGCAGCCATGTCCTTTATGGAGCGTATGACAGCTACTACTCCAGTAGCATCCACCACTCCATCTCCTCTCAGTGATTCTCACAGGGGGCGCCTGACATCTAAGAGGCAGCGTGAGCGGCAGCATTCCTCCTTGGATGACTCCGCTTCTCCCCCCCCCCCCGCCTTGAGGCATGCCCGGTTGACTCTCCCTCTCTCAGGGAGCGCAAATCCGAAGGGGAATTGTCCGGATCAGACGAAGTCATGAAGCGGGAACCCCTGCCTAAGCTTTCCACCATGGTAACCGAATTGGTGGCGGCTGTCCGTGACACCTTTTAATATCCAAGGGGATTCTCCTCCCTCCACTAGTCGGGAGTTCTCCCTTTTTCCGTTCAAAAAAACGGAGTCCGCTGTGTTCCCCGTTCATGAGGAATTCACCGCCGTCATATCAAAGGCTTGGGGCCGCCCTAATCAAAAATTTTCCGCCATCAAGCGCATGGACACGCTTTACCCTTTTCCCTCTGACACAGTGGAAAAGTGGACTTCTTCCCCTAAGGTAGATCCTCCGGTGGCCAGGTTAGCCAAGAGCACGGCCCTTCCCGTCCTAGACGGTTCCTCTCTGCAGGATGCGGTGGACAGGCGTCTGGATTCGCTTTCCAAGTCCATCTTCTCCCTGGCAGGCGCTTCCCTGCGACTGGCCTTTGCATCGGCTTGGGTCTCCAGAGCCCTTACGGCGTGGTTGCAGCGCCACCACCAGGATCTGGCGGAGCTGGACGCCCCTGCAGACACTCTGGATTTTATCCTCCAAATGTCTCAGGCTTCTAAATATCTCTGTGAGGCTTCGATGGACATCGGCTCCCTCTTTGCCCGTATTTCGGCCCTCTCGGTCATTCAGCGCAGGGAGGTCTGGTTGAAGGTGTGGGATGCTGATGCTTCATCCAAGCGTTCCCTCGCTTACCTTCCCTTTGAAGGGTCCAGGCTCTTTGGGGCCCAGTTGGACGAGTTCATTTCTGCCACAACGGGGGGCAAGAGTACTCATCTGCCTCAACCCAGGACCAAGCGCCCTTTTCGATCTCGGGCTTCAGGTTTCCGGGTCCATTCCTTTCGTCGCTTCTCCACTGCCAGGATGTCGACGTCCTCGTCAGCCGGGGGATCCCAGGACTCCCGCAAAAAGCCCTTCTTCAAGCCCCAGCCCTCTTGGCGACCACAGGCGCAGTCAGCCCGTCCTCCTGCTCCCAAGCAGCCCTCCGCATGAAGGGGTGCCCCCACCCCTCGTGGTGGGGGGCCGCCTGCTCTCCTTTCAACAGGTTTGGAGGGCTCCTGTTCAAGACGCCTGGGCTCTGGAAATTGTGACGTCCGGTTACAAGTTGGAGTTCGCGTCCAGTCCACCGGAACGTTTTTTCCCTTCTCGCGTTCCGGGGGATCCGGCCAGGGCCTTGGACCTCCTTTTGGCGGTCTCCTCTCTTCTGGACCGTGGTGTCATTTTCCCCGTTCCCCCGGAAGAACAAGGGACAGGTTTCTACTCAAACCTGTTCGTTGTTCCAAAGAATTAGGGGTCGGTGCGTCCGATCCTGGATCTGAAGCTTCTCAACAAGTTTCTACGGGTGCAGAAGTTTCACATGGAGTCCCTCCACTCTGTTATTGTTTCTCTGCTTCCAGGAGAATTTCTCGCGTCTGTGGACATTCAAGACGCCTACTTGCACGTCCCTATTGCAGAGTCTCACAATCGTTTTCTGCGTTTTGCCGTCTGGGGTCGTCATTACCAGTATGTTGCCCTGCCTTTTGGGTTGGCGACCGCCCCTCGAGTTTTTACCAAGGTTCTGGCGCCTCTCATGGCGCTTCTTCGCACCAGGGGCATCTCCTTGTTTCCCTACCTGGACGACATCTTGATAAAAGCCCCGTCTCTTCCACAGGCCGAGGACAGCGTCCGAATCACTGTTCAATCCCTAGAACGGTTCGGTTGGCTGATCAATCTCCCCAAGTCCTCTCTGCGCCCCTCCCAGAGACTCTCTTTCCTGGGGATGGTCTTGGACACCTCGGTTTCTCGGGTGTTTCTTCCGGATTCCAAGTCCTCCCACATTCGGCTGGCAGTGTCGCTCCTTCTACTATCTCCGCGTTCCACCATTCGGGAGTGCATGCGGGTTCTGGGCCTTACGGTCGCCTCCTTCGAGGCGATTCCGTATGCCCAATTCCACACTCGACCGCTACAACAGATGATCCTTGCCCTCTGGGACAAGACCTCTCGGGGTCTGGACGCTCCCGTCCGCCTGTCCCGGCAAGTTCGGGCGTCTCTCCCTTGGTGGCAGTCCCTCCTGAACCTATCGTCAGGAAGGTCCTTCCTTCCATTCTCCTGGACGATAGTCACCACCGATGACAGTCTCATCTGTTGGGGAGGCGTTCTCCGGAACCTCACAGTTCAGGGGGTCTGGTCGACGGAGGAATCCCGTCTACCGATAAACGTTTTGGAGCTGAGGGCAATTTTCCACTCCCTCTCCCACTGGACTCCTCTCCTTGCAACTCGTCCGGTGCATGTTCAGTCGGACAATGCCATGGCTGTGGCTTACGTCAATCATCAGGGCGGAACCCGCAGTCGGGCAGTGATGCGGGAAGTGGCGAGGATCCTCCTATGGGCGGTGTCTCATGTTCCAGTGTTGTCGGCGGTGTACATTCCAGGAGTCGACAACTGGATGGCGATTTTCTGAGTCGCACCAAGGTGGATCCGGGAGAGTGGTCTCTACATCCGGAGGTGTTCGAGGACATCTGCCACCAATGGGGCCGTCCAGATGTGGATTTGATGGCGTCCCGGCTCAACAACAAGGTGCCGGTGTTTCTGGCCCGCGCTCGCAGGCGCACGGGGTGGACGCGCTGGTGTCTCCATGGCAGCGATTCAGCCTCCTCTATGTCTTCCCTCCACTTCCTCTGTTGCCGAAGGTGCTGCGCAAGATCGAGGCGGAGGGGATACCGACCATTCTCATCGCCCCGGATTGGCCTCGCCGCGCCTGGTTCTCAAACGTCGCTCGAATGCTGGCGGACGTTTCGTGGCCTCTTCCCGACAGAGAGGATCTCCTGTCTCAGGGACCGCTTTTTCACCAGAATTCACGGCAGCTGCGTTTAACGGCGTGGCTATTGAGACCTCCATCCTGAGGAAGAGGGGGTTCTCTGATGCGGTGGTGAGAACCATGATCAGGGCTCAGAAACCGGCTTCTTCACGGATCTATTATCGCACCTGGAGGGCCTATCTGACCTTTTGTGAGAAATCGGGTTTTCCGCCCCTTCGTTTCTCTGTCCCAGTGGTGCTGTCTTTTCTCCAGTCCGGCCTTGAGGTGGGGCTGTCGCTCAGTTCTTTGAAGGGTCAGGTTTCGGCCCTGGCTGTCTTTTTTTCAAAGATCCATTGTCTTTTTGGGACCTGTGAGAACCTTCCTGCAGGGGGTGGCACATTCGGTTCCTCCGTATGTTCCTCCCTTGCCCCCCTGGATCTCAACTTAGTCCTGCGCGCCCTTCAGGCAGCGTCTTTTGAGCCTCTGAGGGAGGTCTCTCTGGTCTTACTCACCTGGAAGGTAGTTTTTCTGGTGGCCATAACCTCCATCAGGCGGGTTTCGGAGCTGGCCGCACTTTCCTGCCAGGAGCCTTTTCTGATTTTTCACCAGGATAAAGTGGTGCTCCGGCCGGTTCCTTCATTTTTGCCCAAGGTGGTTTCTCCCTTCCACCTTAACGAGGATCTTGTCCTGTCCTCTTTTTGTCCTTCTCCGGCAAACCCCAAGGAACGCGCTCTCCACTCCCTGGACGTCGTCAGGGCCCTGAAGGTGTATCTGGGGGCTACCGCCTCCTTCCGTCGTTCGGACTCCCTCTTTGTGATTCCTGAGGGGCCTCGTAAGGGTCTGGCGGCTTCCAAAGTCACTGTGGCGCAGTGGATCCGTTCCGCTATTGCTGCGGCCAGGTTCCCCCGTCTCGGATTACCGCTCACTCCACAACGGCAGTGGGAGCTTCCTGGGCTAGACGCAATCGCGCCTCCGCGTCCCAGTTGTGTAAGGCTGCCACTTGGTCATCCTTACATACTTTCACGAAGTTCTATCAGTTGCACTCGCTGGCCTCGGCTGATGCTGTCCTTGGGCGCAGGGTATTGCAGGCTGTGGTTCCTGTTTGACTGCTGGACGTTTCTTCTCCTGGCGGTGTTGGGTTTTTTCTGTTTTCCCACCCCATGGACTGCTTTTGGACGTCCCATGGTCTGTGTCCCCCAATGGAATGTACGAGAAAAGGAGATTTTTTGTGAAACTCACCTGTAAAATCTTTTTCTCGTCTTTTCCATTGGGGGACACAGTTCCCGCCCCTTTTTTCATTTACGCCTCATGGTGTGCTGTGTGATGGTTTCCATTGTGTTTTTCCATTCTCCTTCTCCTACTGCTTTTGCAACGACTGAAGTCCTCCTGGAGGAGCCTGGGGGTATAGCCCGAGGAGGAGGAGCTTCTTTTTTGCATAGTGTCCCTCCTAGTAATACCTCTAAGCTATACCCATGGTCTGTGTCCCCCAATGGAAAAGACGAGGTGAGTCTTTACAGGTGAGTTTCACAAAAAATCTCCTTTTCTCGTAGTAGGCATTGGGGGACACAGATCCCACCCTATGTTTTTTACTTCCGCTTCTCCGGGCTGGTTTCTTGATCTTTCGCGGTGCGGTAGTTGTTGGTTCCTTGCCTTTCATCTCTCTCCTACTGCTTTTGGTACAAACTGATCTGCCTAGTCCCTGTGGACAGGGTATAGCCCAACGGAGAGGAGCCAACACTTTTTTATGTCTAGTGTCGCCTCCTAGTGGTAGTTGGACATATACCCATGGTGCTGTGTCCCCCAATGCCTACTACGAGAAAAGGATTTTACGGTGAGTACAAAAAAATCCAATTTTTCACGATATTCAAATTTTTCGAGTTTCACCTGTATATATGTGTGTGTGTATGTATATATATATATATAGTTTATAGATTTTTTTTTGCAGTTTTCCATTCTAATTTGGGCATCTATAGGAAGCCTCAGTTATAGGTCAAAACAGACACCTGTTGGGCACTGTCGCTGATCTGGGTTTGCAAAGATCTAGAAGCTCTGCCATGTCAGAGGGCACCATAGATCACGTGATTGCCAGGCCCCACAGAGGCAGCACCATTACTGCCTCTGTTCACTGATTGAATGCTTGGTAGCCTGCAAAAGAGAAGACAGAGGCAGTTATAAACCACTTCTGTTTTCTCTCCAGGTTCACCTGGGCACCCGACCTGCACCTGCAATCAACTGTGACATACATGTACAGAGGGGTGGATATGGATGCATCTTTCCCTTTCAAGGAGAGATCTACCTTAACATATCTACTTTTATGCAGGGGAATGAATGTGGAAAGAGGTCTTTTGGGTGATTTATGTGCCATTATAATTTTTTGGTCCACTGGTCATATTGACCCATATTTACAAGTCATGTTGGCATGGCCACTTCATGGAACCACAGTGACCAATCCAGGAAACTGGGGACTATGAGGTCCACTATCCCTTATGCATGAAGACTTTACATTCAGCCCATAGAATTTGATTTGTCACTCATATATTGTCTTTTTATGATTCAGGAAGAGAAATGGTATGCAGAAGCACTGAAGAAAGAGTTGGAAAATGTTCAAGAGCAACTGAAGCAAGTAATTCCTTTAAGATTTTTGAAGTGGGGTCTAAAAATAATAATTATTATTATTATTATTATTATTATTATTATTATTATTATATATATATATATATATATATATATATATATATATATATATATATATTTATATATTTTTTTTTTATAGTCAGGTTTATGAAGATTTTCCCATAAGGTGTCCCAGTTCAGGAACTGACCCAATCCTGTAGTCTTCTCATAGGATTTTATTGATAGTAAGAATGCCCCCTTAGGGCCACCTCACAGTTATGCCCTCCCAGACAGTAATGATGCATGTTAGTACACCCTATGTAGTGTGAGACCCCTTAGCGTCTCACCACACAGTTTGATGCCCCATTAATGTCTCCCGACACAGTTTGGTCCCCCCTTCATAGTAAGGTGCTCCCACACAATATGATGCTCCATTAGTTCCCTGACACAGTATGATGCCCCTTTGTGTCTCCTTTACACAGTAGCATGTCCCCTAAGTGTCAACTCACAGCAAGGTGATCCCGTAAGTGACCCCCACACAAAGTGATGCCCTCTTAGTGCCCCCACACAGTATGGTGTCTTTTTAAGTGGCACCCACACAGTGATGCCCACATTAGTGACTCCTACACAGAATGAAGCCCCCTTAATTGCCCCCACGTAATGATGACCAGTATTGCCATCAATTTAAATACTTATCTACCCTACGTTTCCCCCCTACAAACAGCACAGAGCAGGTCTGCTCTGTGTTGTGCTGTCTGTGGTCTACCAAAGATGGGGAATTTACCAATCCCTCCCCCAACCTAAAGGTGCGCAACCTCTTTAACCACCTCCGGACCGCCTAACGCAGGATCGCGTTCCGGAGGTGGCAGCGCTGCGCACAGTCACGCATATACGCGTCATCTCGCGAGACGCGAGATTTCCTGTGAACGCGCGCACACAGGCGCGCGCGCTCACAGGAACGGAAGGTAAGAGAGTTGATCTCCAGCCTGCCAGCGGCGATCGTTCGCTGGCAGGCTGGAGATGTGTTTTTTTTAACCCCTAACAGGTATATTAGACGCTGTTTTGATAACAGCGTCTAATATACCTGCTACCTGGTCCTCTGGTGGTCCCCTTTGTTTGGATCGACCACCAGAGGACACAGGTAGCTCAGTAAAGTAGCACCAAGCACCACTACACTACACTACACCCCCCCCCCCATCACTTATTAACCCCTTATTAGCCCCTGATCACCCCTAATCACCCCTGATCACCCCATATAGACTCCCTGATCACCCCCCTGTCATTGATTACCCCCCTGTCATTGATCAACCCCCTGTAAAGCTCCATTCAGACGTCCGCATGATTTTTACGGATCCACTGATAGATGGATCGGATCCGCAAAACGCATCCGGACGTCTGAATGAAGCCTTACAGGGGCATGATCAATGACTGTGGTGATCACCCCATATAGACTCCCTGATCACCCCCCTGTCATTGATTACCCCCCTGTCATTGATTACCCCCCTGTAAAGCTCCATTCAGATGTCCGCATGATTTTTACGGATGCACTGATACATGGATCGGATCCGCAAAACGCATCCGGTCGTCTGAATGAAGCCTTACAGGGGCATGATCAATGACTGTGGTGATCACCCCCCTGTCATTGATTACCCCCCTGTAAAGCTCCATTCAGATGTCCGCATGATTTTTACGGATGCACTGATAGATGGATCGGATCCGCAAAACGCATCCGGACGTCTGAATGAAGCCTTACAGGGGCATGATCAATGACTGTGGTGATCACCCCATATAGACTCCCTGATCACCCCCCTGTCATTGATTACCCCCCTGTCATTGATTACCCCCCTGTAAAGCTCCATTCAGATGTCCGCATGATTTTTACGGATGCACTGATACATGGATCGGATCCGCAAAACGCATCCGGTCGTCTGAATGAAGCCTTACAGGGGCATGATCAATGACTGTGGTGATCACCCCCCTGTCATTGATTACCCCCCTGTAAAGCTCCATTCAGATGTCCGCATGATTTTTACGGATGCACTGATAGATGGATCGGATCCGCAAAACGCATCCGGACGTCTGAATGAAGCCTTACAGGGGCATGATCAATGACTGTGGTGATCACCCCATATAGACTCCCTGATCACCCCCCTGTCATTGATTACCCCCCTGTCATTGATTACCCCCCTGTAAAGCTCCATTCAGATGTCCGCATGATTTTTACGGATGCACTGATAGATGGATCGGATCCGCAAAACGCATCCGGACGTCTGAATGAAGCCTTACAGGGGCATGATCAATGACTGTGGTGATCACCCCATATAGACTCCCTGATCACCCCCCTGTAAAGCTCCATTCAGATGTCCGCATGATTTTTACGGATGCACTGATACATGGATCGGATCCGCAAAACGCATCCGGTCGTCTGAATGAAGCCTTACAGGGGCATGATCAATGACTGTGGTGATCACCCCCCTGTCATTGATTACCCCCCTGTAAAGCTCCATTCAGATGTCCGCATGATTTTTACGGATGCACTGATAGATGGATCCGATCCGCAAAACGCATCCGGACGTCTGAATGAAGCCTTACAGGGGCATGATCAATGACTGTGGTGATCACCCCATATAGACTCCCTGATCACCCCCCTGTCATTGATCACCCCCCTGTCATTGATTACCCCCCTGTAAAGCTCCATTCAGATGTCCGCATGATTTTTACGGATGCACTGATAGATGGATCGGATCCGCAAAACGCATCCGGACGTCTGAATGAAGCCTTACAGGGGCATGATCAATGACTGTGGTGATCACCCCATATAGACTCCCTGATCACCCCCCTGTCATTGATCACCCCCCTGTCATTGATTACCCCCCTGTAAAGCTCCATTCAGATGTCCGCATGATTTTTACGGATGCACTGATAGATGGATCGGATCCGCAAAACGCATCCGGACGTCTGAATGAAGCCTTACACGGGCGTGATCAATGACTGTGGTTATCACCCCATATAGACTCCCTGATCACCCCCCTGTCATTGATCACCCCCCTGTCATTTAGCACCCCTCTGTAAGGCTCCATTCAGATATTTTTTTGGCCCAAGTTAGCAGAATTATTTTTTTTTTTTCTTACAAAGTCTCATATTCCACTAACTTGTGTCAAAAAATAAAATCTCACATGAACTCACCCTACCCCTCACGGAATCCAAATGCGTAAAATTTTTTAGACATTTATATTCCAGACTTCTTCTCACGCTTTAGGGCCCCTAGAATGCCAGGGCAGTATAAATACCCCACATGTGACCCCATTTCGGAAAGAAGACACCCCCAGGTATTCCGTGAGGGGCATATTGAGTCCATGAAAGATTGAAATTTTTGTCCCAAGTTAGCGGAACGGGAGACTTTGTGAGAAAAAAATTAAAAATATCAATTTCCGCTAACTTGTGCCAAAAAAAAAAAATTTCTATGAACTCGCCATGCCCCTCATTGAATACCTTGGGGTGTCTTCTTTCCAAAATGGGGTCACATGTGGGGTATTTATACTGCCCTGGCATTCTAGGGGCCCCAAAGCGTGAGAAGAAGTCTGGTATCCAAATGTCTAAAAATGCCCTCCTAAAAGGAATTTGGGCACCTTTGCGCATCTAGGCTGCAAAAAAGTGTCACACATCTGGTATCGCCGTACTCAGGAGAAGTTGGGGAATGTGTTTTGGGGTGTCATTTTACATATACCCATGCTGGGTGAGAGAAATATCTTGGTCAAATGCCAACTTTGTATAAAAAAATGGGAAAAGTTGTCTTTTGCCAAGATATTTCTCTCACCCAGCATGGGTATATGTAAAATGACACCCCAAAACACATTCCCCAACTTCTCCTGAATACGGCGATACCACATGTGTGACACTTTTTTGCAGCCTAGGTGGGCAAAGGGGCCCATATTCCAAAGAGCACCTTTAGGATTTCACAGGTCATTTACCTACTTACCACACATTAGGGCCCCTGGAAAATGCCAGGGCAGTATAACTACCCCACAAGTGACCCCATTTTGGAAAGAAGACACCCCAAGGTATTCCGTGAGGGGCATGGCGAGTTCCTAGAATTTTTTATTTTTTGTCACAAGTTAGTGGAAAATGCTTATTTTTTTTTTTTTTTTTTTTTTTCATACAAAGTCTCATATTCCACTAACTTGTGACAAAAAATAAAAACTTCCATGAACTCACTTTGCCCATCAGCGAATACCTTGGGGTCTCTTCTTTCCAAAATGGGGTCACTTGTGGGGTAGTTATACTGCCCTGGCATTCTAGGGGCCCAAATGTGTGGTAAGGAGTTTGAAATCAAATTCTGTAAAAAATGACCTGTGAAATCCGAAAGGTGCTCTTTTGAATATGGGCCCCTTTGCCCACCTCGGCTGCAAAAAAGTGTCACACATCTGGTATCTCCGTAATCGGGAGAAGTTGGGGAATGTGTTTTGGGGTGTCATTTTACATATACCCATGCTGGGTGAGAGAAATATCTTGGCAAAAGACAACTTTTCCCATTTTTTTATACAAAGTTGGCATTTGACCAAGATATTTATCTCACCCAGCAGGGGTATATGTAAAAAGACACCCCAAAACACATTCCTCAACTTCTCCTGAATACAGAGATACCAGATGTGTGACACTTTTTTGCAGCCTAGGTGGGCAAAGGGGCCCACATTCCAAAGAGCACCTTTCGGATTTCACAGGTCATTTACCTACTTACCACACATTTGGGCCCCTAGAATGCCAGGGCAGTATAACTACCCCACAAGTGACCCCATTTTGGAAAGAAGAGACCCCAAGGTATTCGCTGATGGGCATAGTGAGTTCATGGAAGTTTTTATTTTTTGTCACAAGTTTGTGGAATATGAGACTTTGTATGAAAAAAAAAAAAAAAAAAAAAAAATCATCATTTTCCACTAACTTGTGACAAAAAATAAAAAATTCTAGGAACTCGCCATGCCCCTCACGGAATACCTTGGGGTGTCTTCTTTCCAAAATGGGGTCACTTGTGGGGTAGTTATACTGCCCTGGTATTCTAGGGGCCCAAATGTGTGGTAAGGAGTTTGAAATCAAATTCAGGAAAAAATGAGGAGTGAAATCCGAAAGGTGCTCTTTGGAATATGGGCCCCTTTGCCCACCTAGGCTGCAAAAAAGTGTCACACATCTGGTATCCCCGTACTCAGGAGAAGTTGAGGAATGTGTTTTGGGGTGTCTTTTTACATATACCCATGCTGGGTGAGATAAATATCTTGGTCAAATGACAACTTTGTATAAAAAAATGGGAAAAGTTGTCTTTTGCCAAGATATTTCTCTCACCCAGCATGGGTATATATAAAATGACACCCCAAAACACATTCCCCACCTTCTCCTGAGTACGGAGATACCAGATGTGTGACACTTTTTTGCAGCCTAGGTGGGCAAAGGGGCCCATATTCCAAAGAGCACCTTTCGGATTTCACAGGTCATTTTTTACAGAATTTGATTTCAAACTCCTTACCACACATTTGGGCCCCTAGAATGCCAGGGCAGTATAACTACCCCACAAGTGACCCCATTTTGGAAAGAAGAGACCCCAAGGTATTCGCTGATGGGCATAGTGAGTTCATAGAAGTTTTTATTTTTTGTCACAAGTTAGTGGAATATGAGACTTTGTAAGGAAAAAAAAAAAAAAAAAAAATATCATCATTTTCCGCTAACTTGTGACAAAAAATAAAAAGTTCTATGAACTCACTATGCCCATCAGCGAATACCTTAGGGTGTGTACTTTCAGAAATGGGGTCATTTGTGGGGTGTTTGTACTGTCTGGGCATTGTAGAACCTCAGGAAACATGACAGGTGCTCAGAAAGTCAGAGCTGCTTCAAAAAGCGGAAATTCACATTTTTGTACCATAGTTTGTAAACGCTATAACTTTTACCCAAACCATTTTTTTTTTACCCAAACATTTTTTTTTTATCAAAGACATGTAGAACTATAAATTTAGAGCAAAATTTCTATATGGATGTCGTTTTTTTTGCAAAATTTTACAACTGAAAGTGAAAAATGTCATTTTTTTGCAAAAAAAATCGTTAAATTTCGATTAATAACAAAAAAAGTAAAAATGTCAGCAGCAATGAAATACCACCAAATGAAAGCTCTATTAGTGAGAAGAAAAGGAGGTAAAATTCATTTGGGTGGTAAGTTGCATGACCGAGCAATAAACGGTGAAAGTAGTGTAGGTCAGAAGTGTAAAAAGTGGCCTGGTCTTTCAGGGTGTTTAAGCACTGGGGGCTGAGGTGGTTAATAGGAACCCAACATTTTTGCCATAGACTGCAATATTATTTTATTGCAGTCTGTGGAATAAGTAATCAAATGATTGCTTAATGAAGCCCTCTTGGTTGGCTAAAAAAAAGTCAAGGTGAGAAAAAAAAATGTAAAAAAAATATTATTGAAAAACTATTTAAAATTCTAATCACCCCTCTTCCCCCATTTTAGGATACTAGCATTTTTGTTTTCTGGTATTGAGTTCCGTCCTAGGGTTTCAATACCGGAAAAAAAAAGGTCAGTTTTATCCTAATGCATTCTGAATGGAGAGCATTCCGTTCAGGATGCATCAGTTCAGTCCCTCTTACGTTTTTTGTATGGAGAAAATACCGCAGCATGCTGCAATTTTCTCTCCGGCCAAAAATACTGATCACTTGCCGGAATTCCGGATCCATTGAAGTGTATTAGTGCCGGATCCGGCATTAAGTGTACCGGCAAAACGGATCTGGGTTTCCGGTCTGCGCATGCGCAGATCTTTAAAAATGCCCAAAAAATTTATACCGGATCAGTTTTTCCGGATGACACCGGAGAGACGGATCCGGTATTTCAATGCATTTGTCAGTCTGACAAATGCCATCCGTTTGCGTCCGGATTGCCGGTGATGGAACTGCCTGCCGGAATCCTCTGCCGCAAGTGTGAAAGTACCCTTACAACAGCAACAAAATAAACTGTTTGTATTGCCATGGCCAAAAGTGCCAAAACAAATATTAAAGTATTTAACCTTATGGTGAACACTGTATCAGGGGAAAAAAATGAAAATGCCCTTTCTGGTCTATTCGCCTCTCAAAAATAAAAATAAATCTGAATAAAAAGGGATCATAAAGTCGCACATACCATCAGAATATATATTTTTTCAGAATACAGTATTTTTCACTTTATAATACGCACCTAGGTTTCAGAAGAATAAAATAAGAAAAAAATATATATTTTTGATCATACCCCCATATCGGATCCTCAGATCAGGCCCCCCCCCAATATCTGATCCTCAGATCAGACCCCCCCCAATATCGGATGCTCAGATCAGAGCCCCCATATCGCGTCCTCTGATCAGAGCCCCCATATCGCGTCCTCTGATCAGAGCCCCCATATCGCGTCCTCTGATCAGAGCCCCCATATCGCGTCCTCGGATCAGAGCCCCCATATCGCGTCCTCGGATCAGAGCCCCCATATCGCGTCCTCGGATCAGAGCCCCCATATCGCGTCCTCGGATCAGAGCCCCAGACTCCCTTTAGACCTCCATGTCAGATGCCGATCAGAACTTAAATAAATTAACTTACCTCTTCTACTTCGCCACTGCTCTGCAGGTCTGACATTCTGTCCTGCACTTAACGCTTCCTGTTCCTTTCCGGGCTGCGCTGCACTGTGTCCCGACTGTCTGCAGCGTCAGGACATAGTGCACGCACTGAATCCTGACACTGTATGCAGTCAGGACAACGCAGTGCCCAGAGAAGAACACGGAGAGATGAGTACAGGCAACACTTGAAGATCCTGACTTGCTGCTCTCAGGACTTCTGCATACTAGTGAGCACTTCACTAATGGAAGCACTCACTTTTGGGGGGGAAAAGTGTCTCTTATAAAGCTAAAAATGAATGATCTATTTTTTTAAGTATCAAAACATTACAGCAGTGCCAAATTTATATAGTTATCGCACAGACCCACAGAATAAAGGTAACCTGTCATTATTACTTTACAGTCAATGCTGCAAAAATGAAACCAATAACACATAATGCACAATTACAATTATTTTTATTTTTTTCCAATTCGCCCTGATAAATTATATTTTTTGCAGCTTCCCAATACACTTTATGGAATCTTAAATGGTGACTTTAGAAAGTACAACTTGTCCTGCAAAAGAAAGCCCTCATGCAGCTATATTAACAGAAAAGTATAAAAGTTATGCTTTTTGGAAGGCAGGGAGATGAAAACAAAAAGGAAAATGGTTTATAATATTAATATGGCCATGGTTTATGTTACATATCCACACTTGGAGAGCATACTTACATAATAAGCACTCTACAGATGATGTGTAGATGTAACAGACTAGGTTCCTCCCCAGAATTGTAACTTGCTTTCTTCTCTTTTATTTCTTATTAGAACGCAATACCTGATGGAGTGACCACAGTAGCATCTACAGGTGATTATCATCATATTTCCAGAGAGCGGCAGAATTTCCTCTTGCATGAGACATGGAGATAATAAATGCACTCGTTTTGTGCAGGACATTAGAGAATACACATGTAACACCAGTAACATTGTTTATATTCTGAGCCTGCAAACTGGTACATGCACCTGAGAAGTGGGAGTATTGTATCTATGGTACAGTACAGTTACACACATCCCTCCCTAGTAAATGGATTACAGTGGTCTTCCCATGTCAAAGTAATATATCTCGATATGCCATCACTTTATCATCATTGGGGTTCGGACCCCTGGGGCTGCCACCAATCCTGAGAAAAGGACTAGCTGCAGTTCCTTGCACACCTGGTGGCCTGGAGGATGGGCTACTATATCCCCTTATTCTTGTATCAGCAGGGGTCATAGTGATGGAAATATTCCTTAAACTTTTATCAACATAAAGTTGTAACACCTGGTTTAGAAACCCCTTTAAAGATACCCTGTTAAGGAATTCCAAGGTAATAGAGTGGTTCCTCCATGATGGACCCCCAGAGAAGAGGAAGACTATCAAACATACATCTACCCAGCTTTGTTTCTCCTGCAGTGGTGGCGCATGAGAATTTAGAGATTATTCCATCTTTTAATGTACAAAATGAAAATCACACATCGTATGGTACATGGCAATCTCTTTAGCAAACTTAGAACCAGCCCTGTACCTCACATGGATCCAGATATTTCCCCATTCATTGCTACAATTGCTCTGCTAGATTTATTTCAAGCTGGTAGCTTAGGAAGGGGCGTGTACTTTCCCAAGGGGTGTGTCCTTTCTGCTGCAGCTGGTGGCAGTTGAAAGGTAAGAACTGCGCATGTGCTTCCATATCAGCGAGCAGCACAGAGAAATTGAAAAAAGGCAAATGGCAGGGGACGCTATACAGATAGATTTCCATGAATAACTCAGCGGCTATACAGAATTTTTAATAACATGCAATTACAAAAGTATTCAGATCAAGGTGCCGGTTTAAAAAATATATAGAATATTTTTCATGGAACAACCCCTTTAATGTCGCTACTGGTTCCTCCACTGATTACAGCTCATCACTAGGGGTCTCAAAAGCAAGAAACCTTATAGTCTCCTAATTTGAAGGACTGTTCTAAGAAAAGGGATCTCCAAAGCAGATGGCGCTTTCATTTATCACTTTGTAAGGCCTTTTAGTTGGTACAAATAGAGCACAATACATAACCTTGTCTTATTGATTAGTAGAGACAAGTAAGGGACAGATTTACTGTAAGTATAAAAATAACCTGTTATTGGCCTTACAGAACTTCAGTCCCTGGAACAGCAGCTGGAAGAGGCTAGGACTGAGAACTTTAATATTAAGCAGATGAAGGACTTGTTTGAGCAGAAAGCAGCACAGCTGGCTACCGAATTGGTTGGTAAGTGTTAGGTCTGTAAATGGGAGGGGAGGGATGCAAACGAGCTCTTAACAAGGTCTGCCTCTGATGCCACCAGATGTAAGGCAGCTATTCTATAAGTCAATGTTCAGCTCTTTAGCTAAGCCTTGAGACATGACTTGGATATTAAATAAGCCAGCGCCTCATCTGCAGACAGCTGTTTCAGGGTGATTGCCCCTCATCAGTGCAGAGCAGAGAGTACTGGCTTAACTGACCAGGTCTGTAAATGTAATAGATGGTAAGAATTATACTCCGTCAAGATAGATTGCTAGTTAGGTCGAACTTTCAACCTGCCCTTATCGTTTTCATTTTGATATGGTAGATGAAAGTTACCAGATAGCCAGTAATCCTTATATTTCACCGCATAGTGGTAGTGATGTAAAGCTGGCACTACATTAGGGATTCTCGAGGGCTCAAGAACCTGCCATTCACTGTTGGAAGGTTGTGGTTTTGGCCATTAATGTCATAAGTTAATAGTGGTTTTCTGGGATATTACTATTAATGACCTATCCTCAGACAAGCAGGTTAAACAATGAAGAAAAGTCTGCTCTGGCACAGAGTGCGGCCTCCCCTCAACCAGCTGATCGTCGGGAGTGCCTGGTGTCTGACCCCTGTTGATCTGATATTGATGACCTATACTGAGGATAGGTCATTAATATTAATATCCCTGAAAACCCCTTTTAAAAGAACAGTTCAGATGCAGATCTGTCATTCAACAGGACTTTTCTACTACAGCCAGAGGTCGCAATAACGCCTGTACAAACGTCATGGACGCCTGTTCAGGCCATTTTACTTCCTGGTCTCTCCTCCCTGCTGAGCACGGTAGTGAAGACGGCCTCAATAGAAGGTCTAGGGGGACCGTCTTCACTACCGCGCTCAGCAGTGAGGAAAAGTGGCTGAGCGCTTCAGACTTCTGCTTATAGAAGTCAGCGGGGGTCTCATCGCTGGACACGCCAACAGGAGACCTCCATAACGACAGACCTGTCACCCGTAGACCTCTATGTTACCTGTCAGCTTTCCTATGAGTCCATCAAGGATAATTCATTGCAGCATGTTTCATCAGACGCTGAACTAGAGATATTGTGTGCTATAAGGATTTCTTCTGTAATGCGGCACATGGTGCTACAAGGACTGCATTTACAGCCTCCAGATCATAGTCCCTCTGCCAAGCACATGAAGTATTCGCTGTATAATCCAATAACCACAGCGGTGGTGTCTTTTTTGTGGCATGAGATAGGGCAATGGGTCATGGAAGACAAACTCCCCTTTATAGCAAGATAAAGCATAACACAAAAGGACAGCCTCTAGATCAGGGTTCAGCAACCTCCGGCACTCCAGCTGTTCTGAAACTACAACTCCCAGTATCCTCCTTTCACTTCTTTGAGAGTTACAAGAACAGCTGAGCAAGTGTGCATGCTGGGAGTTGTAGTTTCACAGCAGCGCTGGAGTGCCAAAGGTTGCTGCACCCTAGATCAGTGGTTATCACTGTGTGATGTCATCATCCAGATCCACAACATGTGACTGTGGCGCTGCAAGGTATGTGCCCGGGTCTTTCGCTTGTGCCCTTGGCACCAATATATGCATGCACCACCATCCATTGTGCCTGTGTCCTGCTCTGCCAGTGTCTCAGGTCTCTTCAGAGTCTACCAACAGCCCCGGTGGCACAACATACTCACCTGAGAGCTCATCTACAAGGACGTAACTTTGGTGGGCAGCAATGGCCACGTGATGGATGGCATACCCCAGTGACCAGCGGCACAGAAACCGCAGCAAAAATTAAAGGGATTGTCCCAAGATCAACACTATTTACCTATCCATACGTGACCCAGAGAACACTAGAACATGGTAACCAAGGTGGGACCCCCAGCGATAATGTACTTGAAGGGGACATGTCTGTTTTAGTAACGACTTGCATTTCCCATGCAATAACCATTCTGGGGAGTCAATTCTTGTGACTCTATATTGTAACCATTCCTCTATTATTCCTACTAGAACTTATGAACTAATTTCTAGTAGTCTGCAATAAAGGTCCAGCTGGAGGTTACCAGTTGACAGCACTGATTGAATAATATCAGGCTGTGCAGTGACACCCCGATCTGGACCTTCACTGCAAACTACCAGCAAGTCATTCATAACTAATAACAGGCATAACAGAGGAATTGTGCAACATAAAGTCCTAAGAATAGATGCTCCAAGATTGTTATTACATGGGGGGGTGGGGTGGGTGTGCAAGTAGTTACCAAAACAGACAAATCAGGAGAGGTGAGGGGTCCTTTTTTAACGACAGGTGATAAATATCGATCTTAGGACAAACCCTTTAAACCTCATAAAATGACTGCAACAGTGACCTCAGTGGTGCCGACCCCTCAGAGCAACAGTGACCTCAGTGGTGCCGACCCCCTCAGGGCAACAGTGACCTCAGTGGTACCGACCCCTATAGAGCAACAGTGACCTCAGTGGTGCTGACCCCCTCAGGGCAACAGTGACCTCAGTGGTACCGACCCCTATAGAGCAACAGTGACCTCAGTGGTGCCGACCCCCTCAGAGCAACAGTGACCTCAGTGGTGCTGATCCCCTCAGAGCAACAGTGACCTCAGTGGTACCGACCCCCATAGAGCAACAGTGACCTCAGTGGTGCCGACCCCCATAAAGCAACAGTGACCTCAGTGGTACCGACCCCCATAGAGCAACAGTGACCTCAGTGGTGCCGAACCCCTCAGAGCAACAGTGACCTCAGTGGTACCGACCCCCATAGAGCAACAGTGACCTCAGTGGTACCGACCTCCGTAAAGCAACAGTGACCTCAGTGGTACCGACCCCCATAAAGCAACAGTGACCTCAGTGGTGCTGAACCCCTCAGAGCAACAGTGACCTCAGTGGTACCGACCCCCATAGAGCAACAGTGACCTCAGTGGTACCGACCCCCATAGAGCAACAGTGACCTCAGTGGTACCAACCCCCATAGAGCAACAGTGACCTCAGTGGTGCCGAACCCCTCAGAGCAACAGTGACCTCAGTGGTACCGACCCCCATAGAGCAACAGTGACCTCAGTGGTACCGACCCCCATAGAGCAACAGTGACCTCAGTGGTACCGACCCCCTCAGCCCAACATTGACCTCAGTGGTGCCGAACCCCTCAGCCCAACAGTGACCTCAGTGGTACCGACCCCCATAAAGCAACAGTGACCTCAGTGGTACCGACCCCCATAGAGCAACAGTGACCTCAGTGGTGCCGAACCCCTCAGAGCAACAGTGACCTCAGTGGTACCGACCCCCATAGAGCAACAGTGACCTCAGTGGTACCGACCCCCATAGAGCAACAGTGACCTCAGTGGTGCTGAACCCCTCAGAGCAACAGTGACCTCAGTGGTACCGACCCCCATAGAGCAACAGTGACCTCAGTGGTGCCGAACCCCTCAGCCCAACAGTGACCTCAGTGGTACCGACCCCCATAAAGCAACAGTGACCTCAGTGGTACCGACCCCCATAGAGCAACAGTGACCTCAGTGGTACCGACCCCCTCAGCCCAACATTGACCTCAGTGGTGCCGAACCCCTCAGCCCAACAGTGACCTCAGTGGTACCGACCCCCATAAAGCAACAGTGACCTCAGTGGTACCGACCCCCATAGAGCAACAGTGACCTCAGTGGTACCGACCCCCATAGAGCAACAGTGACCTCAGTGGTGCTGAACCCCTCAGAGCAACAGTGACCTCAGTGGTGCCGAACCCCTCAGAGCAACAGTGACCTCAGTGGTACCGACCCCCATAAAGCAACAGTGACCTCAGTGGTACCGACCCCCATAGAGCAACAGTGACCTCAGTGGTGCCGAACCCCTCAGCCCAACAGTGACCTCAGTGGTACCGACCCCCATAAAGCAACAGTGACCTCAGTGGTACCGACCCCCATAGAGCAACAGTGACCTCAGTGGTACCGACCCCCATAGAGCAACAGTGACCTCAGTGGTGCTGAACCCCTCAGAGCAACAGTGACCTCAGTGGTACCGACCCCCATAGAGCAACAGTGACCTCAGTGGTGCCGAACCCCTCAGCCCAACAGTGACCTCAGTGGTACCGACCCCCATAAAGCAACAGTGACCTCAGTGGTACCGACCCCCATAGAGCAACAGTGACCTCAGTGGTACCGACCCCCTCAGCCCAACATTGACCTCAGTGGTGCCGAACCCCTCAGCCCAACAGTGACCTCAGTGGTACCGACCCCCATAAAGCAACAGTGACCTCAGTGGTACCGACCCCCATAGAGCAACAGTGACCTCAGTGGTACCGACCCCCATAGAGCAACAGTGACCTCAGTGGTGCTGAACCCCTCAGAGCAACAGTGACCTCAGTGGTGCCGAACCCCTCAGAGCAACAGTGACCTCAGTGGTACCGACCCCCATAAAGCAACAGTGACCTCAGTGGTACCGACCCCCATAGAGCAACAGTGACCTCAGTGGTACCGAACCCCTCAGCCCAACAGTGACCTCAGTGGTGCCGAACCCCTCAGCCCAACAGTGACCTCAGTGGTACCGACCCCCATAAAGCAACAGTGACCTCAGTGGTACCGACCCCCATAGAGCAACAGTGACCTCAGTGGTGCCGAACCCCTCAGAGCAACAGTGACCTCAGTGGTACCGACCCCCATAGAGCAACAGTGACCTCAGTGGTACCGACCCCCATAGAGCAACAGTGACCTCAGTGGTGCCGACCCCCATAAAGCAACAGTGACCTCAGTGGTACCGACCCCCATAGAGCAACAGTGACCTCAGTGGTGCTGAACCCCTCAGAGCAACAGTGACCTCAGTGGTACCGACCCCCATAGAGCAACAGTGACCTCAGTGGTGCCGAACCCCTCAGAGCAACAGTGACCTCGGCTAAATGTAAAATTGTCTAAATTAGCTATTTATGCATGGAAGACAGTTCTAGAGCACTAGTAATGGTTTTCATGCATAAATAGCAACCCCTTAATGTTATGTAGGCCTTCGTATTAACTATTTGAATTACTGTAACTTTCATACTCCTCAAAAATGGTAAGAGGAGTATTTTTACTCTTCCAGAAAAAATGTAGCGCAACCTCTGCCTACAGCACCTGACAGTGAGTGAAAACAATGGCAGATTATCATTTCAACCCAAATCTTCTGTCACCTGTCACACATTTTGGTATCACAGAAAGGGGGTCAAAGATGGTTGTCTTATATATAAAGTGTGTGTGTATGTATGTATGTATGTATGTATGTATGTATGTGTGTGTGTATATATAATTGTTCTTATGATCATTTTATATGTTCTTTATTTTTTTTTATATAGAGTTAAAGGCTTCATATGATGAAGATAAAGGTCACTTTGCTTCCGCTGAAGAGAATGTTAACCGTTTAAACCAGGAACTACAGATTAGGTCACGTGTAATTGAAGATCTGAAGACTGAGCTGGTAAATGCTGTCGTAGTCATATATAGGATTTAGGGTACATTTACACCACAGTAAAAAATGGCCGTGTGACAGATGTTTTTGTAACCGCTGTCAAACATCCATACTCATTACCAGTCTATGGGGCTAATCACATGGCCTTTTTTTTAGCATTTGGATAGCAGCAAGTTCCTTTTTCTCTCCATACTATTGTCCTATTTTTGGCCATTTCCATGGCCAGATGGACCCCATTGAAATCAATGGGTTAGTTTTTAACAGCTATTTAGACATGTACCCATCTAACTTCTATTACCAAAAATAACCTTTCAGGGGTTAAAAAAAAATACCTCACCACTTACACACGCGGAAAAGATTCGCACTAGGGGCACCAGGACCTGACACTCCCAGTGTGGTCACGTCAGATGATCACTGCTGCCTCAAGTGAGGAGCGAGTGCTCCTGCAAGTGTCTGTGGTAAGGTGCGTTTTTTTGCCAGTGCCAGAAACATAGTGGGCATTATTGATACTGAGAGGCACCAATGGGGGCATTATTTATAATGGGGTGCACCAAAGTGGGCATTGTGGCTGTTCAAAACAGACTGCAAGAAAATGGATACACACATGGATTCAAAACAGCCAGGGAAAGGGGACAGTATATCAGTTTTTAATGGATTGTGTGAATTTACCCTTTAATCACATTACAGTAATTTTTTTTTAAGTGTAGTCCTTAATTTTTTGTAAGTGACAATGAAAAACTTTATAATATTTTTATTTACAGAACTATACATCTTTCTCCACTTATAAGACTCCTGTCCTACTCTGTCTTGCACCTATCACTTACTCTCAATTCAAAATTAAATGTATCTTCAGTCTGCTAGTTATATGACAGATTTTCAGCTTTAGGGCTCATGCACATGATCGTTGTGGATTTGCGTTCCGTTTTTCACTGATCCGTTGTTCTGTATCTGAGGTTTTTTTTCCCTCTGATTTAAGTCCTCTTCCATTCCGTTATTCCACAAAACATATCCGTATTGTTTCCGTATTTGATCCGTTTTTTGCGGATCGGAAACGGGAACAGTAATTTATTAATCGCCAAACACATGAGCAATATGGGCTGGGCATAGCATTTCTACAGTATGGATCCGCAAAATACGGATAACATACGGATGTGTTCCGTGTGCTTTCCGTTTTTTTTTTTTTTTTCAGACCCATTGACTTGAATAGGGCCTTAGACCGTGATTTGCGGACAATAATAGGGCATGCACTACTTTCTTGCGGAACGGCCATGCGGACAAACAGAAACGGAATGCACACGGAGTAACTTCTGTATTTTCTACAGCCCCATTGAAGTGAATGGTTCCACATACGGTCCGCAAATAAAAAAAAAACAAACGAAAGCGGGAAGGCAATATGTTCGTGTGCATGAGCCCTTACTGAGGGATCAGGTTACATCTGCAGCCTATACACCTCTACAGAGAGACAGGTAGAAACACTCACGCAGACATTATTGCATATTTATTATACAGGTACTACAAAATAATGTCTGATCTGCTGTGTGACATTCATCAACTATTTGCTTCTGTTTAGACCAGATTTAGACACATATAGGCTGAGTTCACACTTCAGTTATTTAGTCAGTTACCAAATAAGTAAAGTGTGAACTCAACCTTGGGGCCCATTCACACGACTATATATTTCATTCTGCACCTTTTCCGGACCACAAAAACGGATACGGTTGTCTAAATGAGCCCTTACAAACAAATGATCCAAATGCTCAAGTCTCATTTATACTCCATACAGGCCTGATGTAGTAAAATTGGCTTAGTTTTAGCCAGTGTGAAAGATGATGGCACTGATTTATGTTATAACCGTTTTTATCAAAGAAGGGAATAGTCACAACATACATTAGTAGAGTAGATTTACTTAGAATTTGGCTATATGGAAAAGGATTGTTCGTCTTGAGTCCTGACCTTCGGAGGGACGCATACTTACTTGCTCCTTGCCACTGGGTCCCAGTCCTTGGCTGACGTTTCTGTGTAACCTTCATCAAACAGCCAGCTGACACAGAAGGAGCCAGGAGCGGGTAAATATGCTTTCTTCTGCAGGTCCAGCCACATAGGGAGTCTGTCTCAAAGGCCCCCCTGAAGATGAACAGCCCCTTTTAAAAGGGTTTTCTGAGATTTTAAAGGGATTCTGTCACCTGGATTTTAGTGACAGAGCTTTTAACATCATCACATCAGTCTGCTCGTTTTGTATTAAAATGTACTAGTGTTACTACCCTAAGTGTTGTCCTTTGTCTAGAAAATCACCTTTATTAATATGGTAATTACTTGATTAAGGAGCCCAAGGGGCTGTCCCTCTGGCCGTTGAAGCCCAGCACCGCCCCACTGCTAATTTATTCAGTCCTCATCGCCGGACGTAATGCGTTTGCTGAGCCGTAATCTCGCACATGCGCCGTGGATACACATGTCAGCGCCTGGAATCGGCCTCACAGGACGCACTGCACATGCGCCAGCCGGCAATGAGGAGTGAATAAATTAGCAGTGGGGCGGTGCTGGGCTCCAGGAGAAGGGGCGCAGCTGGGCACCAATGGCCGGAGGGACAGCCCCTTGGGCAGCTTACTCAGGTAATTACCAGATTAATAAAAGCGATTTTCTAGACAAATGACAACACTTAGAGTAGTAACACTAGTATATTTTAATACAAAACGAGCAGACTGATGTGATGATGTTAAAAGCTCTGTCACTAAGATCCAGGTGACAGAATCCCTTTAATACTGATGACTTCTGGATAGGTCATCAGTATCTGATCGATGAGGGTTTGACACCCTGGACCACCACCAATCAGCTGTTTGAGAAGGCACTGGTGCTCCTGTGAGCACCGCGGCCTTCTCCTTGATCACCAAGCACAGCACCATACATTGTACAGTGACTGTGCTTGGTATCGCTCTCGGCCCCATTCACTTCTATAGGGCTGAGCTGCGCCTAGGCCACGTGACGGATGAACATGCTGTCACTGGCCTAGGGAAAGCTGCGCCACTGCGAGTGCCACCTGAAACAGCTGATTGGCAGGGGTCCTGGGTCTCGGAACCTCACCGATCAGATAAAGGATAGGTCATCAGTATTAAAATCTCAGAAAACCCCTTTAAGGCAAACATTAATAAAGAGAAACTACTGTGAAGTGTATTATTTTATAAAGAGTGTTATGGGTAGAGCATTGTTTCCTGGATCATCTTCTAGTCTTATGTATATTTATAGTCTTTCTGCCTCACAGTTACAACGGCCTGGAATTGAAGACGTGGCTGTGCTGAAAAAAGAGCTCATCCAGGTCCAGACGCTGATGGACAAAACCACTTTGGAACGTGAAAAAGAATCGGAGAAGTTGAAAGACGAGTGCAAGCAACTGCAAATGCAAAATGCTAATTCTGAGGTAAACAAGGGGCAGTGATACCGGACCTGTCATCTTAGAACCAAGCCACGTCTACCTAATTAGGTAGTAGTGTATAGGTATAATGTACTGGTGACTAGGTGTCAGTGAGTGGAAACTGGAATCCCATGGAGTCTAATCCATCAGTACTGACTCGATTGTGTAAGGCTAGGTCTACACGACGACATTTGTCGCACCAAAGTCGCGTGACAATTTTTATAATGATAGACTATGGTGTTGCACTGCGACATACTGCGACGCGACACTGGCAAAAAATCCATTCGGAATGGATTTTTCTGCGACTGTCGCGTCGCAGTCACAGCATGTCACATGTTGCAGTGCGACACCATAGACTATCATTATAAAAATTGTTGCGCGACATTGGTGCGACATCAATGTCGCGCGACACGTTGCAGTGTAGTTGTGCCTTATGTGTATGTCGCGCGACAAATGTCGTGTAGATCTAGCCTAAAACTGGGAAGTACATTGCTGCAGGCCGAATATGGGAATTGGGATTGTATGCTCTTTCCTCTACTCTTCCATTTGCCATCTACATTCTTGTCTCTTCTGGAGCTTGGGCTGTTTGTGTTCATTTTGCTTGTGAGTGACATCTAATACCATGCATTGTCCGCTTTCATCAAACAATTCCATACGCTTCCTTGAACAGCGCAAATCTTTGCCGGGAACATATGTCAGGTAATTACTTGCGTCAAAAGGCATATTAACCCTCTACATTGGTACCGTGTAGGACAGGGATCAGCAACCTACGACACTCCAGCTGCTGTGAAACTACAACTCCCAGCATGCAAACATGCTCGGCTGCTCTTCTTACTCCCATAGAAGTGAATGGAGCATTCTGGGAGTTGTAGTTCCTGAACAGCTGGAATGCCAGAGGTTGCTGATCCCTGGTGTAGGAAATGGTGGTACAGAGATATAATTGAATAACCTTATTTTATAGCTGACCAAAATAATTTATACAGGAAATTTTAAACGAGGTGTGCAAAGTTTAAACGTTTTCACTAACCCACAGGATAGGGGATAACTGATCGGTGGGGATCCAGCCACTGAGACCCCCCCGAATCCTGAGACGGGGGTCCCATTCCTCTAGCTGAATGGATCGTCAGATCGAGCATGCATCTTTGGGACTTTTAGAGATAGCAGCATACTCTGTTATTTACGGCAGCCCCACAGGGGATCGGTGGAGCTGCAAGGTACATGTTCAACCTGCTGCTCCATTCAGACAGGGGAATGGGATCCCCATTCGTGGAATTTGGAGGGGGGTCCCAGCAATTGGTACCCCCTCCGTATCCTTGGATAGGGTAAAACTTTTAAACCCTGCACGACCTCTTTAACATAGAGGCTCTAAATGTTTTAAATGATATGATTGTATCTCTTTATATTTCTTTCTCTCTTTGCGCTCTTACGCTCTCTGAATTTGATCATGAATCTGTTTTGCAATAGAATTGCCTGAAAAACAAAAACTGTGTTGACAACTTGCAGTCATTTTATGGTTTTTGCAGCCTGTCCTGTGACAGCGAATATAGTATGGCAGCAGTGTGTGAGGACAGCCATAAGGTTATAGGGAATCTTGAAGATCCAGTTTTAATAGTAATTTGCTACAGGCAAAAGTATACACCCTAAATAACCATTTTCTACTTCACAACAAGAAATTACAGGCCTTCATTTGCTGATCACCTTTCATCCATCATCTTTGTCATTTTCTCTCTTTGCTTGCTCTTGGAGATAATCCCATTCAAGGTAATGGTTATGGAACTGCTGCATAAAAGGACTATCGAACACTGAAACACCCTGTCTTTATAAAGGATAGGCTACTTTCACACAGGCGTTTTGGTTTCCGTCTGTGAGATCCGTTCAGCGCTCTCACAAGCAGTCCAAAACGGATCAGTTTTGCCCTAATGCATTCTGAATGGAAAAGGATCCGTTCAGAACGCATCAGTTTGCCTCCGATCAGTCTCCATTCCGCTCTGGAGGCCGACACCAAAACGCTGCTTGCAGCGTTTTTCTTTCCGTCTGACGAAGCGGAGTCAATCGTATCTGTTTTCTATTGTGCCAGATTGTGTCGGAGAAAACGGATCCGTCCCCATTGACTTACATTGTGTTCCAGGACGGATTCGTTTTCTGTGGCACAATAGAAAACGGATCCGTCCTCCATTGACTTTCAATGGTGTTCAAGATGGATCCGTTTTGGCTATGTTACAGATAATACAAACAGATCCGTTCTGAACGGATACATGTGGTTGTATTATCTGAACTGATCCATCTGTGCAGATCCATGACAGATCCACACCAAACGCGAGTGTGAAAGTAGCCTAACCTGCTGATAATTGGTTGGTATTAGATGATGCTGGAACGGATATTCTTCCGCATGCTACTTTTGTTGTCTTCTCTTGAGCGTAACTGTAAAGCTGGTTTACACTTTGACGGACTTGAAGCTTGAAATCCAGATCCTTTCTTGTATAATGCCTTCTCTTCACATTGCTGCTGTTATCTTTTTTGTACAAATAACTATGAAATTAATTTGTCTTTAAAAGGGTTTTCCAAGATTTTTATGGTGATGACCTGTCCTCTGCTAGGTCATCAGTATCTGACTGGTGGGGTCCGACACCTGGGACCCCCGCTGATCAGCCTTCTCTTAGCTTACTGTACATTGTATAGTGGCTGAGCTACACCTAGGCCCTGTGACCAGTGAATGTGTCATTACATGGCCTAAGCTACTCGGCGCTGCTGCAAGCGCTCGTGCCTTCTCAAACAGCTGATTGACAGGGGTCCCAGGTGTTGGACTCCCACCGATCAGATACTGATGACCTATCCGAAGGTCATCAGTATAAAAGTCTTGGAATGCCTCTTTAAAGGGGTTTTCAGCTTGCAGGTGTATCTTAAATCATCTGTAAAGGAACGCATACTTACCTGCTTCTTGATGCTCTTTTCTGGCTCTGTGGATTTACCACAGTCTTTGCTCTACTTCAGTCCCTGCATGTTAACTTGCGGCACAGACGGGGGTCCCATACGCCACTGCAGCAAATGACTGGCTGTAGTGGTGATATGTCCCCCAAGCAGCATGTGACCGCAGTGACGTGCTGCTTGTGGGCAAAGTGATATATCGTTTTGTGGGAAAAATCTCAGGATAAGGGCTGATTTACTATGATCGGGCCAGGAAATACAGTCCGTTTGTTGGCCACATCTCCCGGGCCGACTGCAGCTCCCCTGACCCGAACTGACTGTATCATGGTGATTTATAATACAGTCAGTTTGTATCTGATCACAGGGATATTGCAGTAGCAATAGTCCCGTGATCAGATAGAGACATATCATAAGTTACTATGATACAGTCCATTGGGGTCAGGGGAGCTGTGTTCTACCCGGCAGATGTAGTAGACACATGGACTATGTTTCCCGGGGCCAATCATGGTCATGTTCATGAGCCCTAACATGTAGTTTACTAATGTAAACCTTTGCTCATTCTGGGATTTGGATACAGTGAAGGCGTTTATTCACTAATTAGGACTGATTGCGGACAGTGGGGGAATGGGGGGTAGTAGGAAAAAAATGGCGATCTGGACGTCTTATGTGCTGCACTACTCATGTAATACTGCAAATAATAGTCCAGGATGCTGGTGACAGATTCCCTTTAACCTGCTGCCCACAAAGGTCCACCTGAACATTTGATTGAGGCCTGTGTTATGTGCTATAGGCTTGTCTGGCTTTCTCCCTACTATGATTTAGGGCTCATGCTGGCTGGGCCTGGGCCTGTGGTCCGCAATGCACGGGCATCGATCATGGGGCAGCCGCATGTGGATCGCGGACCCATTCACTTGAATAGGGTCCGTGATCCGCATCCGACGGTCCACACTGCAAAAAAGTAGTGCATGTACTACTTTTTTGTGGTGCGGAGGCATGGACAGAAAACCCATGGAAGCACTTCGTAGTGCTTCCGTGGGCTTCCGATCTGTGCCTCCATTCCGCACCGCATCTCCCGGATTGCGGACTCATTCAGGTGAATGGGTCCGCATCCGTGGTGTGGGGTGCACTCGGCCGGTGCCCATGTATTGCAGACCCGCTGTATGCGGGCCACAATACGGCCACGGCCGGGCAGCTTAGAGATCTTACAGATCTATTTTTCCCTCTGTCTCTAAATGATCTTATAATGCAAGTGATTCTTTTATATGTATTGGAGAATTTTCATGTAGGCAATTCCCTAATAAATGTCAGTCTGCTTCCTATAGCCTCACTGCTCCTCATCACTATTTGCATCTAGCATAGGCTTTATATGTTATCCACAGCATTGTATCCATAAATTAGCAGTGGATGTAAAATACAATCTGCAGGATATACACGTTTCTGGCTGTTATCGTTAATGCAACGAAAAGAGTTCCACCTCTGCCTAAGGAGGGAACGGGTGTTAAATCCCAGCTAGCTGTAAGATACCTTTACTTATCGTTTTTTCCCTTCTTCCATCCGATGTTGTTTTTGGGGATAATGTAAGAGACCTGATAAACTTCAATATTGGTTTACACTACCCTTATCTTTCTTCTTCCATAGACCACTATTAACCAGTTAAAGGCTGAGCTTGAAAAAGGACCCCAGGAAGTTGCAGTTTATGTCCAAGAACTGCAGCAACTGAAAGCGTCCTTGACTGAGCTGTCGCAGAAGAATGAGGTACAGTATGTGTCATGCCCGCCAGCACGTATGTGGAAACTCAGTAGACATCTGTGATTTGATGCCTCCTTTCCGCTCTGTTTTGACATTACATTAGTGCAGATCCATTCATTCCATCCGGCATACAGCCGTTTCAGACCCATTAACCTTCGTCAGTGCAGCCATGGCTTGGCTCCTGGGACATAAAGGACAATTTGCTGGGCATTTATTTCCACTCTCAGTTGTGACCTTCACAAATATTATTTACTATATTGAGTTACATTGTTAGTATGGTTGAAAAAAATATTATTTCATTTTAAGAATTCAGCTGAGCCTTTCTAAAGCTTTCCACTGTTCCTGCGGTGACCACGTCCTGAAGAAGTCTATTCCACAGTATCACAGTTCTTACCGTACAGAAGCCTTGACGCCTTTAGAGACTGAACTTTTTCTTCTGCAGATGGAGGCAGCTCCCCCTTGTCTTTTGAGGGGATTTTACCAGATTAGTTTTTTATTCATTTATTTATTTATTTTTCAATTGTTTGTATTTTAGCACCATTCATATGTTCTGATTCTGTCCTCCAGAGAAGTAGTGTATTCATGGGGCCAACATGGGTTCCAGGTCTTATGCTAACTTTTTGAAAAGTACCACTTTATATTTTGTTGGACATTTGAGAAGATGAGCTGTAAACACATTCTTCAAAGGCAGGAACATTATCTGATTTATTAAAGGGGTTATTCAAGACTATAAAATCCCCCCTTCCCCCCCCCCCCCTATATGCCGGGCCCCTCACAATGAATATACTTACCTGGCTCCCCGCTCCCTGCGCTGCTCCTGGTCCCCGCACTGCTTCCCCCCCCCCCCCCCCCCGTGAGCGGATTAAAACATCCAGGGTGGGGGGAGCAGCCAATGGTGATGCTAGGGAGGCTTGTCCCTGTCCCCACCTGCCATTGGCTGCTCCCCTCCAACACTGGATGTTTTCATCTGCGCACGGGGAGAAGCGGCGGTGCGGGGACCAGGTAGCGGCACGGGGAGCCAGGTAAGTATATTCATTGTGAGGGGCCCGGGATATGGGGGAGCATTTTATAGCCTTGGATAACCCCTTTTAAGTGTACATATGTACTTGCCATGATCCTTTTAGCTTGAAAAACTGATGGAAGTGACAATCATTGACACAGAATGGTAAAATTAACATTATTAATTTGTCCTTGGGTTTTTAAATTTCACAGATGTTGGTGGAGAAACTTCTAAAGAAGGAGCTTGAGTACACTCACCTGGAAGAGAAGCAAAATGAAGAGATTATGTCCAGGAAGAACTTGCAAGTAAATCTCAACCATAAAGATGTGGAGTGCCAGCAGCTCCAGGCACGGCTGTCTGCCAGTGAAGCGTTGCTGCAGACTCTGAAAACGGAGGTGGCTGAGAAAGGAGAAGCCAACCAGAAACTGAAAGTGGAGCTGTCTGAAGTGGAGATCAAGCACCAGAATCTCAAGGCTGCGTTCAAGCAGCTTCAACAACAGCGGGAAGAAAAGGAGCAGCATAGTTTACAACAGCAGAGTGAGATTAACCAGGTGACACATTCACACATTGACATTCACTGTCTACATGTATAAACCAGGCTTTAGTGAGGACGCAAGAACGTTTTTACTCAAGTGTTATCCTATTGGTAGCCTGCATTCTCACAATACTGTCATTTGTAGTTTTCTGAATGTTACTGTAGTGTACTTCAGGGTAGGTCATCAATATCAGATCGGCAGGGGTCCTACACCCGGCGTCCCTACCGATCAACTGTATGAAGGGAAGGCAGCAGCAAGCAGGAAGAGAGATGGGAGACGGCGCGTGCACACTGCATGCACCATCCCTTTATACAGATGATCGGCGGGGGTGCTGAGGATAGGTCATCAATATTAAATGCCCGGAGAACCCCTTTAAGCTTGCCATACACATTCCTTAGCTGTCGGCCCAATGATTGTTCTGCTGACAGCTATCTTTCCCGTATCCCTCCTTGCTCCCCTATACACATATATGTTTGGCTCAGTTGAAGGTGTATGTGTATGCTATGGAGAGAGCGGAGAAAGCTGCTGCCAGACACTTCTGGTGGTGGCTTATCTCCCCGGAGAACAAATAAATTGGGCAAAAATATTCATTCCGCCTGATTCTTGTCTTCCCCCGACATCATGTGTCAGGGGAGAGTTGGAAGATCTCCACACCCATTACTGTGTCGGCTGAACTTGCCGTTCTCAACTAAAGTATAATGTGTATGGCCAACTTTAGGCACGGTGGGACCCGCACCTACAACGAGAACGGTGCGGGGAGAGCTGTGGCTGGAGGACCCCAGATTTCCCACGGTCTGTTCACCACCAAGCGCTGCTCCCATAGAAGTGAATGGGAGTGCACCGCGCGCGTCCCCTGCTCCAATTCATTTCTATGGGGCAGACGGAAATAGCCGAGCCAGCTCTCAGCTATTTTCGGCGGCCCCATAGAAATTAATGGCGGGCGGCTGCTCATGCGCAGTGCGCCCTCTGTTCATTTCCCCACTCCGTTCTCATTGTAGGTGCGGGTCCCAGAGGGGGACTCGCACCTATCAGACAGTGGGGGCATATCCTAGCGATATGCCCCCATTATCTCTGATGGGAATACCCTTTTAAGAACAAGGGACTCTCAGTAAGTTCTGTAGCGTTTGTACGGTTTCACACACTACAGTAGTTTGAGAATTGCTGCATTACAACCCTATACCTCTGACATCTGAATACAACTAAGGCCCCATTCACAAACCATGGTGCTGCCATGCTCGTGTTGCAAACTGTAAACCACAGGTCTGCAAAACACAGGCACCGGCCATGTGAACCACGCATCGTCGTGCAGATCCGCTGACTTCAATGGGTCTGCGATCCGCAAGATGCAGCAAAAAATAGGACATGTCCTATCTTTTGCAACGTGGAGGCATGGATTGGAAGCACACGGTAACACAAGGTAGTCCTCCCATGTGCTTCTGGGTCCGTGCCTCTGCGCCGCAGAAGATAGAACATGTCCTATCTTTCCCCGCATTTTGCAGATTGTGGACTTATTGAAGTCAGTGGGTGCGCACCGTGATACAGAGTTTACATGGCCTGTGCCTGTGTTTTGTGGACCCCTGGTTTGCTGTCCGCAATGCAGTCACTGTGGCATCATGGTCATGTGAATGGGGCCTTATTAACCATATTAATGGGGGTCACACATTTGTGTATATTTGGTATACTCTGATCTTGTGTAGATACCCAGATAATGCATAGCTAATGCATAATAGATGTCCTAGTAAACTAAAATACTGATGTTTAGATTGTCTGTAATACTGACTGATGGAATATTTTTTTTTTCCCATACACTTATCATGTAGTATAAAGCTTTAATATATGTATCCACTGTCATCGCTTATAAATGTGTGCTTGCACAGTTCATAGATGTGCAATTAAATAGGCTTTCACAGCGAGTCTCTGTAAATGTTTGGGTGTTGTGTTTTACTGGAAGTCAGGTTGTATGAGACAGATCAATGGAAAGTACCTGGCAGTCAACTTTAAGCTCCTGTCTTTTCAGCTCCACAGCAAATTACTGGAGACGGAGCGCCAACTAGGGGAGGCACATGGGAGGCTGAAAGAGCAGAGACAGCTGTCCGCTGAGAAACTGATGGACAAGGAACAGCAGGTGGCAGATTTGCAGCTGAAGCTTTCACGTGCTGAGGAGCAGGTCTGAATGTTTGCTCTGCACTTATATTTCTAGCTACTGCCAGTCTCTGAAGGTCTGAACCTTTCACCTTGTGTAAACTGTTTTATGTTCCAGTCAACATACATGCGTGTGTATTTATAAGTCTTCTACTTCTGTCACCGGTTTTAATCATTAGTTTAAAATATTTTAAACAATTTTAAGTTTAACCTATTTAAAATATTGAATCCTAAACTGCCTAAAATGGGGTACGGGTAATGTTCTCTCCAACATATTTGGTGGAACTATTCCCATTTGTTTTCTGGTGTGATGTTTAGCATTTCAATAAAATGGTACGAACATTTTAGTGCTCATCTCCAGACTTACTGTTTTTGCAGACAGAGAGATTCTTTATGAGTAGTCATGTCCAGGTGAAAAGTGTGGACCTCTTGCCATCACATCTATATGAACCTTCCAAGAGATGTTAAAATGTAGTTGGGCCCCCAATCTTCTGGGCCGGCTTTTTAAGAGTATGGAGTGCTCCTGTAGGAATTTGGGCCCATTCAGATATAGCTTATTTGAGAAGTCTGGTACTGATTTTGGACCTGACAAGATGGTCATTGGCACTGGGCATAATCTTGCTGATGCAGGAAAGGCCCTTCCACAAACTTTTGCCTTTGTATGTAACAATACAATTATCTACAGTGGGACACATTTACTATGGTGTCTGCGCTTGTTTTTAGGCATAAAAATGCTGTTTCTCGCCCAATTCCTTGGGGGACACAGGAACCTTGGGTATAGCTCAGCTCCTTAGGAGGCGTGACACTAAGTGAAAACTGTTAAGCCCCTCCTCCACAGCTATACCCTCAGCCTGGAGAGAGAGACTGCCAGTTTTTTTGCTTAGTGTCAAGGAGGCAAGACACTCTCTGCTCTGCAGAGCTGTCTTTGCTTTTTAGCTTAAAATCTTTTATTTTTTGTTTATTTTTTATTTTTATTTTTCTGTTCTCAACAGGGACAACAGATACGCACTAGACCTCTCTGCTTCTCCCGGGGTCGAGCTGCGCCAGTGCCGGCTATCCGCACTGCTGCCTCCCCCACTGAAGAAAAGGAGGACCAGGGCAGCCCAGCTCCCCTGCATCCCGCCAGCACAAGGGTCGCCCACACGCAAGCCCCTCTCAAGCTTCCTGCCACTCTGGTGCCAGTGGCTGAAGGGATGGACAGGTTCCAGTGACCCTGCTGGATGGACAGAGAGTGAAGACTTCAGGATGGTGAGAGTGGCTGTCCCAGCCCTGTTCCTGCTCCCTACTTTCTCCCTCTTTCTCTCTCCTCTTTCCCTCCCTTCCTTCTGCCTGCATGGTCAACACTCCCCTGCAATGTGCCTTGGCGCTACAGATGGCGCCATTCTGTGATAGGGGGGAATGCTTGTATGGGACAGAGGGAGACATTGCAGTAAGTGGTTCGCTTACCACGACTGCGGCGGCCCTGTGTATTTATCCAGGCGCAGACGGCGCCCTTGTGTTCTGGTCAGGCACAGCGACGCGCTTGTAAATACGATCTGTCCTTGCACCGCTGCCGTTCGTTCCCTCTTTATTACGGGGGCGGACTGACTGGCTTCGTCCGGCGCCTTATCTCTTGTCGGTCGGGCATGTTTGAATCGCGCGCGCGAACAATTCTGGCGGAGGGCGGAGCTTCTTTCCGCTTTCTTCATTCATGTCTGGCAGGCTCTATTGGCGGGGGGCGGAGCTTCCTTTCCCGCTCTCTCCCTTATCCCGCCTCCTTTTTCATTCGGCTTGGCAAGCTCTGCTGCGCTCTTGCCGGGACGGATCGCTGAACACCAGTTCCTGCGGCCTGCATTTCTATCTGCTCCAGCTCTGTGACCTGGTAGGACTGTTAACCCTTTCTAGTGCAGCAGCCCCTGACCTGGACGTTTTTTTTCCAGACCTTCCAGCCAACATGTCCGATCCCTCAGTGGCCTCTGGACCCTGGTACCATACCTGTACCGCGTGTCATGCTCCCTTTCCACAGGGGCAGTCTGACCCACATTGCCCTGCATGTCAGGCCCCATTACAGGGTCCGCCACCTGCTGTGTTACTCCCTGGCCTCTTGGATCCTCCTGCATGGGCTAAATCTCTTTCCCAGGCCGTGGAAAGCCTCACTAATGTTGTGGGCCGCCTTGCGGATGCACTGCCTACTACACAGCAGGATGAGCCCCCTGCTGTACCCTCCGAGTCCGCTACCCCGGCCGACCCGTCTGAGTCCCTCGCTCCCAGCGACGTCTCCAGGGCCCGGCCACCCAAGAAGCGGTCCAGGGCGGAGCGCGTGTCATCTTCGGATGCTTCCCTGTCACCCCCAAGGGTGCGGTCCCAGTCGGGCCCCTCCTCCTCACAGGAGGTTCCCTCTGAAGCAGAATTAGGGGATTCAGATTGGGATATGGACTCGGCCTTGCCGGCCAAGCTGGCCTCGGCTGTGGGCCATCTTATTACCAGCATTCGTGATACTTTCAAAATTCACGATGATCCTCCGAGCTCTGACAAGGCCGGTGTCGTTTTTTCGCCCCAAACAGGCGTTTGCGGTATTTCCTCTCCATGCCTACTTCTCATCGGTAGTCTCTAAGGCCTTGTCTCGGCCTGATGCGCGTTTTAACCCCCCTAGGAAGTTGGATATCTGCTATCCCTTCCCGGCGGATTGCATCACAACTTGGGCATCGCCACCTAAGGTTGACCCTCCTGTGGCCCGCTTGTCTAAAAGCACGGCCATTCCTGTGGCGGACGGCTCCTCTATTCAAACCGCTGAGGACCGACGCATGGATTCCATTACTAAGGGCATATTTGCTGCCTCCGGCTCCGCCTTCAGGCCGGTCTTTGCTTCCGCCTGGGCTGGAAAAGCGGTTTCAGCATGGGCGTCTCAGCTGGATCAAGAGCTTGAGTCAGACGTTTCCATTCAGGACCTCCGTGCTTTAGCCCAACTCATTGTTCAGGCAGGTAAATTCATTTGTGAGGCCTCCCTTGATGCGGGTGCACTCATGGCCCGTTCATCTGCCCTGGCCGTTTCGGCCAGAAGAGAGCTTTGGTTGAAGGTTTGGACGGCGGATTCCACTTCCAAACGGTCTCTTTCTGGCTTTCCCTTTGCGGGTTCTCGTTAATTCGGGACCCGCCTGGATGAAATCATATCCGAAGCCACGGGGGGGGGAAGAGTACCCATCTTCCCCAGTCCAAGACCAAGAGCGCCACTCGGGGCCGTCCTGGTTTCTCTCGCTTTAGGTCCTCCCGCAGGGCTGCCACCCCTCGATCCGTTTCCGGTCCATCTTCTAATCCTACCCAGGATAGGCGTAAGAAGCCTTTTTTTCGGACCCAGCACTCCTGGTGTAAGTCCCAGCCTGCTCGCCCTCCCGCGGCCAAGCAGAACCCCGCCTGAAGGTACGCCCCCACCCACCCGGGTGGGGGGACGACTACTCCTGTTCAGGGACGTCTGGCAGGCGCACGTCTCCGACGCCTGGGCCCTCGAAGTGGTATCTTCTGGGTACAAACTCGAGTTTGCGTCCCTCCCCCCAGTTCGATTCTTTGGTTCCCGGGGATCCCCAGGGTGCGGCCGACTTCTTCGCGGCCATTCGCACCCTTCTGGACAAAGGGGTAATCACTCCGGTTCCCATAGAGGACCGATTCAAGGGGTTCTATTCAAACCTTTTTGTGGTTCCCAAAAAGGAAGGTTTGGTACGACCCATATTGGATCTCAAGCGGTTAAACCGTTTCCTCCGTCTTCAGCGGTTCCGGATGGAGTCCCTCAGGTCGGTGGTGGCCTCTCTGGAAAAAGGGGAGTTCCTGTCCTCTATCGACATCCAGGACGCTTACCTTCACGTCCCGATCGCTCGGTGTCACCAGTGTTTCCTGCGCTTTGCGGTGGGGACCGACCATTACCAATTTGTCGCCCTCCCCTTCGGCCTGGCGACGGCTCCTCGTGTGTTCACGAAGGTTCTTGCCCCTGTCCTGGCCTTGCTCCGTTCCAGGGGAGTTTTTCTACTTCCATACTTGGACGATCTGCTCATCAAGGCGCCCTCCTTTGCGCTGACGTCCTCCAGCGTGAACCTCACACTGCAACCTTACAGCGGTTCTGTTGGAAAATCAACCTTCCCAAGTCCTCACTTGTTCCATCCAGGCAGCTTGTCTTTTTGGGGATGCTTCTGGATACAGAAGCAGGGGAGGTTCGGCTTCTGTCAGCAAAGCGCCAGCTCCTTCATCATTCTGTTCGGAGCCTTGTTCTCCACTGCCAACCGTCCTTCCGGTTCAGCATGCGGGTGTTAGGACAGATGGTGTCCTGTTTCGAAGCATTCCCCTTCGCGCAGTATCACTCCCGCGCCTTTCAGACGGCCATTCTGTCTGCCTGGGACAAGTCCCAGGAGAGTCTGGATCGGCCCTTTCCCCTCCCCCCCCATGTTCGGTCCTCTCTCCTCTGGTGGTTGCAGACCCCTCTCCTGGGGAAGTCCTTTCTGCCAATGACCTGGTTGGTGGTTACCACCGATGCCAGTCTGCAGGGTTTGGGGGGGGGGGGGTGTTTCCTCCCCGGTCCGTCCAGGGTACTTGGTCTCCGTCGGAGTCCAAACTGCCGATAAACATCCTGGAACTGAGGGCAGTTCTCCTGTCGCTCCGACCTTGGACTTCCCTACTTCAGGGCCATCCTGTTCGTTTCCAGTCGGACAACGCCACGGCTGTGGCGTATATCAATCATCAAGGGGGCACTCGCAGCGCAGCGGCGATGAGGAAGGTGTCTCAAATCCTCCGCTGGGCGGAAAGTCATGTTCCGGCCCTTTCGGCCATTTACATTCCGGGGGTGGACAACTGGGCGGCGGACTTCCTCAGCCGGACGACGATCGACCCAGGCGAGTGGTCTCTGCACCCCGACGTGTTCGAGTCCATTTGCCTCCGTTGGGGTCGCCCGGACGTGGATCTCATGGCCTCCAGATTCAATCACAAGCTCCCCACCTTTCTGGCCAGGTCCAAAGACCCGAGGGCGTACGGCACTGACGCGCTCGTTCTTCCGTGGACGGAGTTCTCTCTCCTATACGTTTTTCCGCCCCTCCCTCTTCTGCCACGGGTTCTCCAAAAAATTGCGGCGGAGGGCACGCCTGCGATTCTGATAGCCCCGGATTGGCCTCGCCGGCCTTGGTACGCCGACCTGATGCTGCTTCTGGCAGACGCGCATTGGCCGCTGCCCCTAAGAGAAGACCTCCTCTCTCAAGGGCCGATCTTCCACCAGCATTTAAGGTCGCTACGTTTAACGGCATGGCTATTGAGACCGCTGTTTTAGCACGGCGAGGGTTTTCTGCGGATGTTGTTCGTACCATGATCCGTGCGCGAAAACCGGCCTCGTCCAGGATTTATTACCGTACCTGGCGGACTTACCTGGGTTTTTGCGAGGCCCTGGATGTTCACCCTCTTCGTTTTTCCCTTCCCTTGGTCTTGTCCTTCTTGCAGTCTGGTCTGGACCTGGGTCTGGGTCTCAATACGTTAAAGGGTCAGATCTCGGTGCTTTCGATCCTCTTCCAGCGTCCTCTGGCTCCTCTCAGTCCTGTCAGGACTTTTCTCCAGGGAGTCGCTCACTCTGTTCCTCCGTATCGCTCTCCCATTCCACCTTGGGCCCTTAATGTTGTGCTTGCGGCTCTCCAGTCTTCCCCCTTCGAGCCCCTGCGGAAGGTTTCTCTTCGCCTTTTGTCCTGCAAGGTTTTTTTCCTAGTAGCCATCACGTCCCTTCGGCGAGTGTCTGAGTTGGCGGCTTTTTCTTGCACGGAACCCCTTTTGGTCTTCCACCAGGATAAGGCGGTTCTCCGCCCGGTTCCTGACTTCCTTCCGAAGGTGGTTTCCGCTTTTCACCTCAATGAGGACATTGTCCTTCCTTCCCTTTGTCCGTCCCCTCCTCATCCTCGGGATCGGGAGCTTCACCGTCTGGATGTGGTTAGGGCCCTGCGGATCTATCTGGAAGTCACCAGACCCTTTCGGCGCACGGACTCTCTCTTTGTGGTTCCGGAGGGTCCGCGCAAGGGGCTGGCGGCATCCAAGGTGGTTATTGCCCGCTTCATCAAGATGGCTATTGCTGAGGCTTACCGAGCCAAGGGCAAGGAGACGCCCTTTGGTGTTACCGCTCATTCTACCAGAGCGGTCGGTGCCTCTTGGGCTTTGAGGAATCGAGCTTCGGCTGAACAGTTGTGTAAGGCGGCCACCTGGTCTTCTTTGCACACTTTCACCAAGTTCTACAGGGTGAACACTTATGCATCGGCAGATGCTGCTTTGGGCCGCCTGGTCTTGCAGGCGGTGGTTTCTTGATGCCTCTGGTGGTTTTCATCTTGGGCTGTAGTCCCTCCCCTTTTGGACTGCTTTTGAACGTCCCAAGGTTCCTGTGTCCCCCAAGGAATTGGGCGAGAAAACGAGATTTTTGTATAACTTACCAGTAAAATCTCTTTCTCGATCTTCCTTGGGGGACACAGCACCCACCCATTGTCTTGGTTACCGTTACGGTTTGGTTGCCCTGTCGGGTAGTTGACTTGTTTGTTTTATACGGTTGGTCCTTGCCTTTTGTTTTCACTACTTGGGCACGCAACTGGTAGTCTCTCTCTCCAGGCTGAGGGTATAGCTGCTGGAGGAGGGGCTTAACAGTTTTTCACTTAGTGTCACGCCTCCTAAGGAGCTGAGCTATACCCAAGGTTTCTGTGTCCCCCAAGGAAGAGCGAGAAAGAGATTTTACTGGTAAGTTATACAAAAATCTAGTTTTTAGGCTGTCTTATTTTTTGTTTTTTGTTGCATTTACTAATGAAAATGCGCCTGTTTTGGAGGCATTTGTGCTGAGTTTTCTAAATTTTGCTCCCATATTCCAATTTATTGATGTAGGTGTGTCTTATGTTGCACCTGATTAAGTCCCAAAAACAGTCTAATTTCTACTCCACTCCAGGGCTCGTGTACTTCTCTTCGTCTGTTTTAAGTGGTGAGTTGCGCCACATTTTGCCTAAAAAGTCGCCCTTTTATGGAGACGTGCACCTAATGTCAGGTCACTTGCCCAACATTTTCATGAGGATACTAATTAGACCAGTCTTAGCGAATATCAACCTGTCGTACTGAGAAAAGAACCACCAGAGGTCAGACTAATAGCCTAATGCAGGAAGTGCTGTGAGACATTTAATAAATAGCAGGCAGAAGAAAGACAGACTAAGCAAAACCTGTCTAATTATACATCTGAAAACAGGCGAGCTTGATGAATGTGCCCCAATGTCTTTTCATGCTGTAGTAATAAACATTAAAATACCCCCACCCCCAAAAAAAAAAAAAGCCAGCAACCATGATCCCTCCTCCTCCAAATTATACAGTAGGCACAGTAATATTTGCATCAGTTTTCATGGCATCTTGGAGAACATGCCTCAGTTGTCCTGCAGACTTAAAGGTGTTTTGCAATATTTTGTCCCTTTTTAAATGGCCCCAAAGTATATGGCATCTAATAAAAATCTAATCATACTAACCCACTCCATTCCGCTCTGTTTTGGCACTCTGGCTGCATTCGGCGATCTTTTGGTCCCCGACCCGCTTACTTCCGGCTGGGGAATGGACAAGATCATTTGCGCCACTACAGTCATTTAGTGGCCTCAACAGTGACATGTTCCCTCAAGCTTTGGGACAGTGCTGGAATGGAGTGGCGGGGAACAGGTGAGCATTCCCCCCCTTCCCGGTAAAGTGCCACACTGCTTGAGCCATAATCCTGGAAACCCCGTTAAAGGCTTATGGACACCTTTGCAGTGAACTTTCTTTTTTTATTGATCATTTACTTCTTAAAAATGTCCTATCATTTTCCTTCTGCAGGGTGTGTGGAGGTTTTTCAGCCTAGCTGGTGGAGCTGCTGAATCTGACAAAAATCCATCAGATTGATGCTCCTGTTGCCCTCACCTTCCTTTGTGTTAGTGTTTGAGATAGCAGCAATAAGGGGTGGAACTTGTACACAGCAGATCAGCGTGGAGTGGGGACAAGCATCCACGGAGGGCAGCTTTTAAGGTCTGTAGATAGGGAGGAAAGTAAACACATGGCAGTTGGCATGGGGAAGGCAGCAGCATCCTGGATTCACATATTTCACATCCAGCATGTATTATGTCCACTTGAGAAGAATCTGAACCTAGGAGCAGGTTATATATGTAAAAATCATTTTTTCTCATGCCAAAGTTGTCATTGGCTTGCCTTCAGGGTGAAGAGGATGTGGAAGATTAAACACGAGAACCCTTATTTTGTTCACAGCTTAAAGAAATAACCTCTGAATCGGCCGATCTACAGCATCAGCTGGAGAAAATTCGACAGCAACATCAGGAACAGCAAACTCTTCAGCAAACCACTACATCCAAACTGAGGGAAGCCCAGGTAAATGGAGTCAAGTGTGCCGTCATTGGTAATGCAAATAAAATATGGACCAAACTGGAATAAAAAATGTGTGCAGCTACTTGCTTTGTCTTCTTCTTGCCTGATGTACTGCTATGATTGGTTTTCCGATTTGTTCAAGTCATGCTACTGAGGTGTTTCCTAATTCACTCCCTTTATTAGCAAGGGTATTTCCACAATAGAGAGACATTCCCAAACCATAGACTGCTGCAGGGAAATAGCCCCCTTCCATAGCCTGACTGTTCCCAGATCACTCCTGCAGCCCGCTATGTCCAAATTCTGACCGACGGCATGACAATGGCCATACATTAGTAAATCCGATAGCCAAGGTTTGGTAATTAAGTTTTATTTAGAGATATTGGCATTCTGTTGCGGAAGTGCATCCATACTGGTTGTTACCTTTTGAGTTTTCAAACTTTGGTACACTTAGCTTCTGGTACAAATTATGTATGTTTTTCAAAGTCTCCATACCTTATCTTTGAAACAATTTTTATTACCAGACTTCCTGTATGTCTCTATAAGAGCAGCTCGGTTACTGTGGACTAAAGCCGGCCTTGTGTTCATTTGAAAAGCCTCTGTGTGAAACTAGTTGCCGCAACAGCCACATTGACAAGAAGGTTGTCTGATAGGACAACCCATTCAATGTTGGTCATACGCTGTCATGCCAGGAATCTGATTGTATATGTACTACTACCAGTTAGAAACACATGTTTTTTGCATGTATTTGCCAGTCTGGTTAAGGTACGTCACAATAACCTAATCTGCTGTGGATTTTCGGAGAAACAAGTAGCAGAAATCTGCGGCTGAAGTCCATGTCTAAATTTGCATGTGGATCGGTTTAGACCTAATCTCCAGCTTTTTAGTGCAAAATCCACTTGAAGAATTAACATTCTGCAGTTTATAAAATCTGTGACACAGACATTTTTGTGTGCAGAATTTTTTGGCTAGTAAGTTCACTGAAAGAATACGTTATACCTTTTAATGGCTCATGCACAAGGCTGTTGCCTGGCTGTTCCGTGCATTGGGGACCGCAGTTTGTGGTCCCCAATGCACAGGCAACATCCGTGCGGATTCCGCAGATGGAACCAGACCCATTCAACAGGCCCGGAGACAGACCCCACAGAAGCATTTCATTCCGCACAGGATCTTCCAGATTGCGGAACCATTCAAGTGGTTCACTCTCCCTCTGAATGACAAACCAACGTGGGGACAGTTGGAGGACAACCGCACCACATGAATACAGTAGACTCTACACTGGGAGTTCGCTGTATTCTTTCACCGCTCCTAATACCATTTTGTCTAATGGGGGTATATACCTGCATCTGTAATTTGCTGTCCCCCTATACTTGGTGGAGAACTGCAGTCAGAACGTTGTTTGGATTTTCTTTTTTGCAGCAGTTTGTGCTTTGTGTGATTTGTATGCAGTAATTTTATTTCTTTATACGATATAATTGCCCAGTTGTAATTTTATTTTCTACTATATAATTACTTGATGCCTTATGAATGTTTTCAGAATGACCTTGAGCAAGTTTTACGCCAAATTGGGGACAAAGACCAAAAAATTCAAAACCTTGAGGCCTTGCTGGAAAAAAGCAAAAAAAATATTTCTTTACTTGAGAAAGAGAGGGAAGACCTATGTGCCAAAATTCAAGCTGGTGAAGGAGAGACTGCTGTCCTCAGCCAGCTACAAGAGAAGAACCACACTCTGCAGGAGCAGGTATGAATGACGCCTACCAGTGTCTAATTCCAGAAGTTATTTCTAAGAACTCGTACAGCCGTACCTACCCTGCCAGGTGCTTGTGCTCTCTGGCTTGTTTTGATCTGATCATTACTTAGCAGTTATAATTAAACCTTAGGATACCAGCGCCATACATGTACAGCGCAGGTATCAGGGTCACTAATCCCAGCGCCGTACAGCTACGGCGCTCTGATCGGGCGGGCGTAGGAGCAACGCCTGCCCAATCAGCGGCAGATGTCCGGCAGTCACTGATAGATGGACCCCTGCTGTCATTAACACTTGCAAACACGGGACCCGATGGCAGGGAAGGCAGCCTGATCCCTTCCTTAGACATCGTGGCTGCCTTCTGTGAGATCCAGCCCCCTGGATCTCACAGGCAAGCAGGCTGTAAGTGTATTACAGTAAGTAATACACTTACAGCCAATGCATTACAATACAGAAGTATTGTAATGCATTGTAAAGAGGATCAGACTCCCAAAAGTTGAAGTGCCAGAGTGGGACAAAAAATAAAGTGAAAAAATAAGTTAGAAAAAATTAAGTTTTACAAAAAACGTAAAAGTTTCAAGTAAAAAAAAAAAAAAAGCATTTTCCCAAAATAAAGTTAAAAAAAAAAAATTGTAAAAGGGGAAAAAAAGAGAAGTAGACATATTAGGTATCGCCGCATCTGTATCGACCGGCTCTATTAAAATACCACATGATCCACCCCGTCAGGTGAACACCGTAAAAAATATATAAAAACAGTGTCAAAAGAGCCATTTCTGGTCACCTTGCTTCACAAAAAGTGATCAAAAAGCAAAAAGTGATCAAAAAGCAATCAAAAAGGCGTATTTAGCTTAAAATGGTGTCAATCAAACCATCATCTTATCTTGCAAAGAATTAGCCCCACCTAAGACAATCGCCCAAAAAATAAAAAACAATAGGGCTCTCAGAACATGGCAACACAAAAACAAGATTTTATTTTGTTCAACAATGATTTCACTGTGTAAAACTTAAAAATAAAAATGATAGACATATTATGTATCGCCGCGTCCGTAACAACCTGCTCTATAAATTATGACATTATATGCCCCCTCAGGTGAATGCTGATTTATTTTTTTATTTTTTTAAGACTATGCCAAAACAGCAATTTTTTTCACCTTGCCTCACAAAAAGTTTAATACCAAGCGATCAAAAAGTCTTATGGTACCAATTAAACGTCACCTCATCCCGCAAAAAATGAGTCCCCTCATGAAACAATCACTTAAAAAAATAAAAACCAATGGCACCCGTAAACTAATCCATCAAAATCTGTGCTGCAAAATCCTGCCATGTGCCCCCACAGCAGTGCACCACCACATATGGGGTGTTGCCGTATTCAGGAGAAAATGGGTAACAAATTATGGGGTGCTTTTTCTCCTGTTACCCCTTGTCAAAATGAAAATTTGGGGCTAAAGCAACACTTTATTGGAAGAAACAAAACTTTTCATTTTCACAGCCAAGTATTTCCAACCTCTGTAAAACGCTTAGGGGGTCAAAGTGGTCAGTACCCTCTTTAATATAGTCTTTGAAGGGTGTAGTTTTCAAAATGGGGTCACTTTTTGAGGATTTCCACTGTAGGGGTACGTCAGGTTATCTTCAAATACAGAATGGTGCCTAAAAACCATTTTAGAAAAATCTGCCTCCAAAATCCATATGGCGCTCCTTTCCTTCTGACTACTGCCACGTACCCATAGAGCAGTTTACCGCCACATATGGGGTATTTCTGTAAACTGCAGAATCAGAGTAATGTATATTGAGGTTTATTTTGCTGTTAACCCTTGCTGTGTTGAAAGAAAAAATTGATTTAACATAAAAAATCTACCAAAAAAGTGAAATTTTGAAATTTTACCTCCATTTTCCTTTAATTCTTGTGGAACACCTCAAGGATTAACGAAGTTTGTAACATCAGTTTTGAATAATTTGAGGGTGTAGTTTTTAAAATGGGGTCATTTATTGGTAGTTTCCATTACGTAAGCCCCTCAAAATCACTTTATAACTGAATTGGTGCTTAAAAAAATGGTTTTGGAAATTTTGTTGAAAATTTTAAAAATAGCTTCTAAACTTCTAAGCCTTCTAACGTCCTAAAAAATAAAATGACATTTACAAAATTATGCCAACAGAAAGCAGATATATGGGGAATGTTGATTGATAACCATTACTATCTGTCTTAAAGGTAGAGAAATTCAAATTTAGAAAATTGTGAATTTTTCAAAATGTTTGGTAAATTTGCGATTATTTTATAAATAAAGGTGAAATATATTGACTCAAATTTACCACTGTCATGAAGTAAAATGTGTCACGAGAAAACAGTCTCAGAATGGCTTGGATGATAAGTAAAAGTATTTCAAAGTTATTACCACATAAAGTGGCACATGTCAGATTTGCAAAAATCGGACTGGGATTTGAGGTGAAACGCTCTGGTTTTTGTTCCAGTTAGCACAACTAACAGAGAAGTTAAAGAACCAGTCCGAAAGTCACAAACGAGCACAAGAGGATTTGCATGAACAAGTGCAGGAACAGAAATCCCAGCTTCGAGCATCTCAAGACCGCGTCCTGTCTATGGAGACCAACATTAGAGAACTAACCGGGCAGCTAAATGAAAGCAAAGAAAAAGTGGTGCAACTGGATCTGCAGGTAGTCTTTTACTGTTATATAATCTTGTATTTTTGTGAAGAGTTTTCTAATCCTGGAACTCCTCACAATAGTGTAAGGTTATGTTATGTTAGTAATAATAAGCAGACATTTGGAGAAATCATTTGGTGTTTTCATTGTGACCTTTTTGAGAAGACTTTGCTCTAAGCTGTTCTTAGGGGAAAAAGATCACAAGTTTTAATCTTGGGAAAGTCCCTTTATCCCCTAACCACAGGATAGGCAATAATCGTGTGATATTTGAGGGCTGCTGTGACCCCCTCATGTATCCATAGAACGAATGTTCCTTGTCCCCTCTTCATTGGAGAGATGATCGAGCATGTACACTTCCGCTCTACTCAAAGTTTAGGGGACTGACGAAGATAGTCTAGTACAGAGCTTTGTCCCATAGGGCCTGAATGGACCGGCAGTGCTAGAGTGCCACTCCGTTCAAACTGGGACCTTGTTCCCAAGATTGGTGGGGATCACAGTGGTGGGGGCGCCCAGCGAATAGACACTTATCACCTATCCTGTTGATAAGTTTTGATACCTGGAAAACAGCTGACAGTTCTAGGTAGGGGCTGGAGAGAGGAGGACAAACATATCTTTTGTGGAGTTTTTATGACCAGACATAGTGTGAATATATGTGGATGTATTCTACCAGATTCTGCTCCTGCAAGTGTACGGCAGATGGAGCTTCACTGTGAGATGCTGTCTTCTTTGTGCTGCTTCCCCTCTGTACTGAGAGGTGCCTGTTACATGAGACCACTACACCTCCACACTTATCCATAGATATCGGCTTTGGTTTTGGTGCCTGGGGTGCCACCTACATGTTTTGCGTTTGGAGTCACACTTAGTCATGGCAGGGCTAAGAATGACTCCATGCTCTAAACACTTTAGATGAATGCATTGCTTTTTAGGGTACTTTCACACTAGCGTTCAAGTTTTCTGGTATTGAGTTCCATCATAGGGGCTCAATACCGGAAAAAAACACTTCAGTTTTGTCGCCATTCATTGTCAATGGGGACAAAACTGAACTTAACAGAATGGAATGCTCCAAAATGCATTCCGTTCTGTTTTGTTGCGTTCCCAGACTGGAGAGAAAATCACACCATGTATTTTGCTTTCCGTCCTGGGAAACTGATCAAGCTGTTTTCACTGCCACAATAGAAAATGGATCCGTCCCCCCTTGACTTTCAATGGAGTTCATGACGGATCCGTCTTGGCTATGTTAAAGATAATACAACCGGATCCGTTCATAACAGATGCAGACGGTTGTATTATCAGAAACGGAAGTGTTTTTGCTGGACCCCGCCAGATCCAGCAAAAACGCTAGTGTGAAAGTAGCCTAACATGGATTGTATGTGTCTGAAATAAAGTTTATGGATTTTATTCTTCAAGTGCCGTCCCCTCTCTTCTGGACACGAAGCAGCTCAGTGCAGAGAGCAGAAAGCACTTCACAGTTAGGCACCACCTTCAGCACACTTGCAGGAGCAGAATCTGGCAGAATAAATGTTCATATCTCATGATATTCACAATACTCTATGCAGACCCTACCTAGTGCTGTCAGCAGTTTAGCATGGTCAAACCTGCTGACAGACTCGCTTTAAAGTATTTTCCCATTTTAAGTCATTCAGACTACTCAGTCTGTCAAAGTATTAAAGGTCTTAGAGCTGAGATTGACATTATTGCCATCTGCCGACGCAGATGTGAAAGCAAGCTTATATGACTTTTTCCTTAAAGGTGTTATGCCATGATTAATTAAAAAAATTAAATTCAGACATCATATAGTACATGATAATACCTTTTTAACAAAGCTAGAACCAGACCTGTACCTCACATGGCTCCAGAGATCTCCCCATTCATTGCTCCAATTGCCCTGCTAGATTATCTTCAGCCTGGCAGCTCAGAGGGCGTGTCCTTTTCTGCGGCAGTTCTCACCCTGTAACTGCCACAGCTTCTAACAAGACATATGAAGGTTTAAACTGAGCACGTTTGACCAACTCAGTAAGACGGGTAAAAAATAAGGAAAAGAACAAACAGCTGGTGGTGCTGTACAGATACATTTTATTGAATAGCTCACTGGTGATATAGCCGCTTGACCCGTCAGCTCCGTTGATCAGCGCCGCTACAACGGCACAAAATGGGGAAGAAAAAAACAGACGGACATAAAACAAGTATTTCTCGCCCATATTCATTGAGGGACACAGGAACCGTGGGTATAGCTATGTCCTCTAGGAGGCGTTGACACTAGATAAAGCTGTTAGCTCCTCCCTTGGAGGCTATACCCCCGCCCTCCTCCCCTTGAATAATCGTTGGTGGTTAGTGTCATTTGCACATTGCTGACACCCTGGTATAAACGGCTGACATCTGCGATGCGATGTCAGCCGTTTAACCCTTTCCATACCGCGGTCCGTACGGAGAGCCCCCCGACAGCCCGTCCTTACCCTTCCCCGTCTGCGAAGTTCTGACCAGTACTGAGCAGACGGGGAAGGTTCCCATGGCAACAGGACGCCGTCTCAGGCATCCTGCTGTCCATGGTGCTGAACAGATCTGTGCTAAAGGCAGAGATCTGTTCAGACAAAGTGTAAGTAAAATACAGTGCAAAACACTGGTGTACTGTACTGTATTATACAGACATCAGACCCATTGGATCTTCAAGAACCTGGGTCAAAAAAAAGTGAAAAAAATGTAAAAATCTAAAAACACATTTATCACTGATTAAAAATGAAAAAAATAAAATTCCCTACACATGTTTGGTATCGCCGCGTCCGTAACGACCTGATCTATAAAACGGTCATGTTACTTTCCCCGCACTGTAAACGCCATAAAAATAAAAACTATTAGGAAATTGAAATTTTGCCCACCTTACTTCCCAAAAAAGGTAATAAAAGTGATCAAAAAAGTCGCATGTACGCCAAAATAATACCAATCAAACAGTCATCTCATCCCGCAAAAATACCCTACCCAAGATAATCGCCCAAAAACTGAAAAAACTATGGCTCTTAGACTATGGAAACACTAAAACCATGATTTTTTTTGTTTCAAAAATGAAATCATTGTGTAAAACTTAAATAAAAAAGTATACATATTAGGTATCGCCGCGTCCGTATCGTCATATGCACCCCAAAATAGTGCCAATCAAACCGTCATCTCATCCCGCAAAAAATGAGACCCTGAAAAAACTATGGCTCTTAGACTATGGAGACACTAAAACATTTTTTTGTTTTAAAAATGAAATCATTGTGTAAAACTTAAATAAATAAAAAAAAATTGTATACATATTAGGTATCACCGCGTCCGTGACAACCTGCTCTATAAAATGACCACATGATCTAACCTGTCAGATGAATGTTGTAAATAACAAAAAAAAAGTGCCAAAAAATCTATTTCTTGTTACCTTGCCGCACAAAAAAGTGTAATATAGAGCAACCAAAAATCATATGTACCCTAAACTAGTACCAACAAAACTGCCACCCTATCCCGTAGTTTCTAAAATGGGGTCACTTTTTTGGAGTTTCTACTCTAGGGGTGCATCAGGGGGGTTTCAAATGGGACATGGTGTCAAAAAAACCAGTCCAGCAAAATCTGCCTTCCAAAAACCGTATGGCATTCCTTTCCTTCTGCGCCCTGCCGTGTGCCCGTACAGCGGTTTACGACCACATATGGGGTGTTTCTGTAAACTACAGAATCAGGGCCATAAATAATGAGTTTTGTTTGGCTGTTAACCCTTGCTTTGTAACTGGAAAAAAAATATTAAAATGGAAAATCTGCCAAAAAAGTGAAATTTTGAAATTGTATCTCTATTTTCCATTAAATCTTGTGCAACACCTAAAGGGTTAACAAAGTTTGTAAAATCAGTTTTAAATACCTTGAGGGGTGTAGTTTCTTAGATGGGGTCACTTTTATGGAGTTTCTACTCTAGGGGTGTATCAGGGGGGCTTCAAATGGGACATGGTGTAAAAAAAACAGTCCAGCAAAATCTGCCTTCCAAAAACCAAACGGCGCACCTTTCCCTCTACGCCCTACTGTGTGCCCGTACAGTAGTTTACGGCCACATATGGGGTGTTTCTGTAAACGGCAGAGTCAGGGCAATAAAGATACAGTCTTGTTTGGCTGTTAACCCTTGCTTTGCTAGTGGAAAAAATGGGTTAAAATGGAAAATTAGGCAAAAAAATTAAATTCTCAAATTTCATCCCCATTTGCCAATAACTCTCTTGTGCAACACCTAAAGCGTTGAAAGGTATTCAAAACTGATTTTACAAACTTCGTTAACCCTTTAGGTGTTAACAAAAAATTACACCAGTATAGATGATTATTAGAGACCACCTGAATCAATTGAAAGTATAAAGTAAGTGATCAAAATTTATAGCTTAACGTTTAATATACTAAATATAGAAAAATAGGTCCCATGATAATTGGATACAATTGTACAAAAATAAAGGAGCGATGCGGTGGTACACCACACCGGAAATCAAGTGCTAGCAACCAGAACACATAAACAAAGTAAGTGGTGCTCGGCGGCACTCAAAAATAACCCGGTGGTCCTACCGCTCTGATGAGATGCTCCTTGGTATCGCGACTGCCCATCCAGTGCTGATAGATGTGCACACCGTTATTGAAGGCAGACGTGTAGAACAGGGTTAGGGATGCTAGGATTGCTGACCCTGATGATACCCTAGGGCCCTACAATGGCCTAAACGGCCTGATCACGGATCCCCGTGATCAGCCAATGCAGGAACCTACCCCTGGAATTTGTGCGCCCTAGAAAGCCCTCAGCTGCCTGGTCCCTACACGCATGTTTTGCAAACATAGATGAGTGAATAGCTCATCAGGGGAAACACGGAGCTTGGGCTGAGACTGTGCAGGGGACGCTGACAAATATGTCAAAAGCGAACACTGCACAGAGGCAAAGTTTGACCACAGTCCAGATATGGAAAATATGTGGCCAGACCAATTATAGGGTAGCTAGGGCAAACTGATACTTGACCTATCTACTACTAATACAATCGTGGCGCATGGGCTGATGTAGCCTGAGGAAGCGCTCGGATCCGCCACCTTTTAAAACAAGAGCCAGCCTCAGAAGGAGGCTTGGTCAGGACACTCCCACCCGTCATAGGCGATGCGATGCGCCCGCGCATGCACGAACTGACGGATCGCACAGAGGAAGGAGGTCACTCGGCAGACGCCTGTAAACGTGATGACGTCACCGCGCCCGATCCCGTTTGTTCGCACGAGACCATGCGGCAGTTGCCAGGCGACCGGGACGCTACTCCCTGACACTGCCGGATGACGCAGCTCAAGATGAAAAGCTGCGCTGAGAGGAATGAGACATTAAGGGCAAACACATTAGTGAAAGAATCCTGGCTAAAATGACAATATACGGACACATGTAAATAAGGGGAGGGGCGATGAGGAAAAACTATCATAATGGGGCAGGAGGACAAGACAAAGGGGGAGGGGGCGAATGACAAGACAATAAATTAGATGAGGAATAATTGGAGGCAATGTGAACCAAAAGACATATACGAAGGGGACCGGTATGGGCTGCCTAGATGAAGCAGCTATAGTTAAGCTGCTCATTCAGGCCGGTGGGTGAGACCCTGCGTAGAGTGTAGATCCAGCGGGATTCTCGCTGGAGTAACACACGATCCCAATCACCACCGCGAATTGGATGCTCAACCTTCTCGATTCCCATTGCCCTCAAACAGCCGGGGTTGCCCTGATGGTAGTCATGGACATGCCTGGAGACCACGGTGTCCCTCTGATTGGCAATATCGCTGAGGTGCTCGTCTAGACGCCTACGTAGTTCACGCCTCGTTTTGCCCACGTACTCCAAATTGCACTCGCAGGTAATCTTGTAGATCACACCCTGCGTTTTGCAATTAATGAAGTCTTTGATTGGGAAGGACTTTTTCAGGTTAGAACTAAAGAAGGTTTTCCCTGTCTGGATAATTTTGCACACTATACAGCCGCTGCACCTAAAGCAGCCCACAGGCCTGCAGTCAAGCCAAGTGCCCTGCCTGGGTGCAGGTGCAAAGTGGCTGTGCACAAGGAGATCCTTTAAATTGCTACCCCTTCGGAAGGTTATTTGGGGGTAGTCGTGTATGATGTCCCTGATGTCCGGGTCCATCATTGGCCAATGTTTGCCCAGGATCCCCGCATTCTATCAGCACAACCATCAAAGGTGGCTAACAGTCGGATCTTCTGGTCCCCAGCTAACTTAGCCTTGGGCACCAGGAGGTCCGACCGAGCCGTGTCGGCCGCTCTACGATAAGCCTGCTTAAGCACATTGTCCGGGTATCCCCTATTCAGAAACCGTGCCCTAAGGTCGTTCGCCTTCTTCCTAAAATCTGGCCCCTCGGAGCAGTTGCGCCTAAGGCGCAGATATTGGCCACATGGAATACCCCTCTTAAGGGGGGTGGGGTGACTACTGCTCCAGTGTAGGACCGATTTGGTAGAGGTGGGCTTTCTGAAAATGGTTGTTGAGAGTTCATCAGACCCCTTTCTAAAGATGGAAATATCAAGAAAGGAGAGACTGTTAGGGTCGGACTCATGTGTGAATCTCAGACCTATATTGTTATGATTCAACTTAGTTACCAAGCCAGAGAAAGATGATTGAGAGTCATTCCAGATGATGAAAACGTTGTCGATGTAACGTGCCCACAAGGCTATGGGCACGGTACTCGACGACATCTCCTCAGAGAAAACACAGGTTGCCTCCCACCAGCCCAGGAGCAAATTGGCGTAGGCCGGTGCACAAGAACAGCCCATCGCCGTGCCCCTGAGCTGGTGGTAGAGCTTGGTACCAAAATGAAAAAAATTATGTGTCAATAGATACTCAAGAAGTCTCAGCACAAAATCATTGTGCTGAGAGAACTGACAACCTCTCATACTGAGAAAGTGGCCTACTGCTTTAAGACCCGCTGCATGGGGGATAGAGGAATATAATGCCTCGACATCAATACCCCCCAGGATGGCCTGGGGTTCGATGTTCACGCCGTCAAGTCTTTTAAGTAGGTCCATAGTGTCCCTGACATAAGATGGCAGGGACACTACAAAGGGCATAAGGACTTTATCGATGTAAATGCCAAGATTTTGGCTAATACAGCCAACCCCCGAAACGATAGGTCTCCCTTTTAAGAGGAGTTGTCCCCTTATGGACCTTCGGTAGGCTGTAAAATGTGGCATTCACTGGATATTTAGGATATAAGAAGTCACGGGGATCCGTGATCAGGCCATTTAGGCTATTTTAGGGCCCTAGGGTATCATCAGGGTCAGCAATCCTAGCATCCCTAACCCTGTTCTACACGTCTGCCTTCAATAACGGTGTGCACATCTATCAGCACTGGATGGGCAGTCGCGATACCAAGGAGCATCTCATCAGAGCGGTAGGACCACCGGGTTATTTTTGAGTGCCGCCGAGCACCGCTTACTTTGTTTATGTGTTCTTGATTTCCGGTGTGGTGTACCACCGCATCGCTCCTTTATTTTTGTACAATTGTATCCAATTATCATGGGACCTATTTTTCTATATTTAGTATATTAAACGTTAAGTTATAAATTTTGATCACTTACTTTATACTTTCAATTGATTCAGGTGGTCTCTAATAATCATCTATACTGGTGTAATTTTTTGTTAACACCTAAAGGGTTAACGAAGTTTGTAAAATCAGTTTTGAATACCTTGAGGGGTGTAGTTTATAGAATGGGGTCATTTTTGGGCGGTTTCTATTTCCTTAAGGTGAAATAGGGCTGAGTCCTTAAGGGGTTAATACTGGGGAGGGAGGGGGGCAGCACCCGATCTCTCTCTTACAGGGGGCTGAGATCCGCACAATTAACTATGGTATCACAGTTGGCCAGGGATGTCATGTGACCACTCCTCTGAAGATGCTTGCTGTGATGCATGCTGGGATTTTTACTTTCACTTTGCTGCTGCTCCACCCACACAGCCTCTCATCTATGGGAGCATACTATGCTGAACACATTAGAAAAATTATACATACACAGTATATCTCTCATTATACTAATACCTCTTGGCTTTAGTTATTATCTGGGGCCATTTTTAATTTTTTTTGCGTATGGTGGCCAACCCCTTTAAGATAAATGCATATGTGTGTTTATATGTACACTACTGTCCTTTATAAATATATTATGCATATAATATATGCATAAAGATGACAAATTGTGTGCGTGTAACATAGTCCAAGATGTATGTATGAATATGTATTAATATATATAATATGGAGATATATATATATATATACATATGTGTGTGTGTATGTATGTATGTGTATATATATATATATATATTATAATTTATTTATTAGTATAGATAAATGACAATGTGTGGATGCCTGTGTGTACAATTGTAGACTTACGTTTCTACACACAAACGCACATATTCGAAATGTTATTTACTGTATAATTATTTATTATTTAGCTACAATATTTAATGCCTGTGCAGATGTTTATATCTATATTTGAAGTCTACAATGTTAACTACTTATTAACTCATATCGACATGTCCAACCTACCCCTATTTCTTTTATTAACTTTAATATCACATAAGTGAGTGATAATTTTGTGGTTGCTACTATATGGATATATGGATGAGACATTCACAGATGTATGTGCGTATAAGTACACATATACGTGAGTGTCTTTTTTTAAATGGATATATACCGCATTTTTCGCCCTATAAGACGCAAAGTGGGAGGAAAATGGCAGTGCGTCTTATGGGGCGAATGCTGACGTTTACACTGATACACCGCCGACCGCATGCTGCATAGCGCGGTCGGAAGTGTATCATTGAGGAGGGAGGAGGGGCTGGGTGCCGGCATCTTGTTTTGTAATGGCAGTGGGGCCCGGTGCAGTCACTGTATTCTATTGCATCGGGCCCCGCTCACTGTACTAATCTTATCTAACTGCAGGCAATGTTTAACTATAGAATATCTTCAATCCAGCAGCCTGTACTTGGGTCCGTAGCAGGCAAGAGGCTGGGCGGGCGGGCACTGGCAGCGTAACTCACTACGTCACGCGCCTGCTCCGCCCACTTTATGAATGAAGCAGGCGGCACAGGCGCATGACGTAGTGAGTTACTCTGCCAGTGCCCGCCCGCCCAGCCTCCTGCCTGCTATGGACGTAAGTACAGACTGCTGGATTGAAGATATTCTATAGTTAAACTTTGCCTGCAGTTAGATAAGATTAGTACAGTGAGCGGGGCCCATTGCAATAGAATACAGTGACTGCATCGGGCCCCGCTGCCATTACAAAACTACTGGGGGTCATTCACAATACACAGGGACACTGTTATGGGGGGGATCTGTGGATAACACATAGCATAAGATGCTATTTATCTGTCATCCACAGATCCCCCACAACAGTGTCAGCCACAGATCCCCCACAACAGTGTCAGCCACAGATCCCCGATAACAGTGCGTCCTCCACAGATCCCCGATACCAGTGCGTCATCCACAGATCCCCGATACCAGTGCGTCATCCACAGATCCCCGATACCAGTGCGTCATCCACAGATCCCCGATTCCAGTGCGTCATCCACAGATCCCCGATACCAGTGCGTCATCCACAGATCCCCGATACCAGTGCGTCATCCACAGATCCCCGATACCAGTGCGTCATCCACAGATCCCCGATACCAGTGCGTCATCCACAGATCCCCGATACCAGTGCGTCATCCACAGATCCCCGATACCAGTGCGTCATCCACAGATCCCCGATAACAGTGCGTCATCCACAGATCCCCGATAACAGTGCGTCATCCACAGATCCCCGATAACAGTGCGTCATCCACAGATCCCCGATAACAGTGCTTCCCTCGCAGGCTACCATTAGTTCAAAGCCCACCAAAAGCACACCTTTTGGTTCAAATATTTTTTTTCTTATTTTCCTCCTCAAAAACTTAGGTGCGTCTTATAGGGCGAAAAATACGGTATATACATAGATTAACCACAACAAAAAACTATATATCACAATGATTAACTATTTTACACTTACTAAAATTGTATAATTCAATCGCTCTATTTAACAAATGAAAACAATACGAAGAAACTGATATAAATGTTCTGTTTATTATCAAATGTTATACAGACATATGAAATATAACCTTATAATATATTTTAAAAAAACAATAGAAACTATTGATTAAAATTTTTTATTTTTTTTACGTGCAATTACAAAAGTATTCAGATCCAGGTGCTGGTTTGAAAAATGAAGAACATGTTTTGTGACAGAACTGTGTAGTTTATAATGATGGTCTGTTTCATAAAAAGTAAGATATCCATGTTTCACTTAATTTTAGATCAAAGCAAAGACTGAGCTTTTGCTATCGGCCGAAGCAGCGAAGACTGCACAGAGGGTTGACCTGCAAAACCATTTGGATACAGCTCAAAATGCTCTGCAGGACAAGCAACAGGTAATCGTTGTTTCAATATTGCTAAACCTGTAACAACAGGAGCTATTATTTGTGTGTGATTTTGGCCATCATTGGCTTTGAATTTTTGTATGTGTCCTTGTTTTGGATTGTCAAGCTTTTTTTTTTGTATTGTCTTTTCTGTTGAGCCTATTCTCTTCTAAGTAGGAATTAAATAAAGTCAATACTCAACTTGAGCAAGTGACGACAAAATTAGCAGAAAAGCGGGATCACTGTACACAGCTGGAGCAGACTCTCAAAGAGTACAAGGAGAAGCATCTGAACCTGGAGCAAAACGCAGAGGCCCTGGAGGGGCAAATTAAGGTGAGTGCAAAAAGCGAGGATCGCGTTATCTTGTGGTCAAATGCTAAATGTTGTTAATGGGAAAACCTCTTTCAGTTATATTGATTAACATCAGTAACTCATGGATTTGTATGGTACATTGTATTTTCCTCAGAAACTGGAAGCAGATCTAACAAGTGTAAAAGCAAGTCGGGAACAATGTGTGCAAGATCTTCAGCAGCAGAAGCAGCAGAGCTCACAGCTAGAATTGAAAGTGGCGGAACTAATAAAACAGCTTGAGGAGGAGAAGGCATTGTAAGTAACGGTCACCAGTACAATGTCATGGAAATCTAATATAGCTAACTAGTTAAAGAGGACCTTTCACTGGTCCTGGCGTTACAATATTATTACCTGGCAGTGTAGGGCCTTGTTAGTAGATGTCAGAGTGCGTTTTTTTTTTTTTTTATATTTTTTTTTTTATAAGATGCTCTGCTCTGTTCCCCCACTGTCCCCCGTTCGCGTTTGTCTCCCTCTATTCTAATTAGTAGCATCGTACAGGGAGGAGGAGACGACCAGGTTTTTCAATGGGCTCCTTCTCCCTGGCTGTGAGCTGCCCAATAGCAGCGGAGAGAGAAAAAAAAAGTCCACCTTCTCCCTGGGAGAAGGAGACGCCCCTTGAGAAACCGAAGCTACTAACTGTCTGCAGATGCAGTGGAAATGAAGGCTTTAGAGGAAGAGACTGTTGAAATGTGTTTAGTAAAGACCAGTTGCAAAAATGATTTTAGCCCAAAATAAGTAGCATGCAGTAATAAAAATAAAAAAAGTCCCCCAAAGGTGTCCATAGCTTGTAACATAGAAACATAGAATGTGTCGGCAGATAAGAACCATTTGGCCCATCTAGTCTGCCCAATATACTGAATACTATGGATAGCCCCTGGCCCTATCTTATATGAAGGATGGCCTTATGCCTATCCCATGCATGCTTAAACTCCTTCACTGTATTTGCAGCTACCACTTCTGCAGGAAGGCTATTCCATGCATCCACTACTCTCTCAGTAAAGTAATACTTCCTGATATTACTTTTAAACCTTTGCCCCTCCAATTTAAAACTGTGTCCTCTTGTAGCAGTTTTTCTTCTTTTAAATATTCTTTCCTCTTTTACCTTGTTGATTAACCTCCTCACAAGTAATGGGTTATCTAGGAATATGCCTAATGTCTTTAGTTTGTAGGGATGAGCTTTTTATTATTTGCTTGTAACACCCCAATGTTAAGGAATAAAGATAAAGAAAAATGTACTTCTCTTGAAGGGTTGATTCCCTGATTGCAGACGGTGCTAACAATTGTAAAGTAGACCACCAAATATTAAAGTGGTTTTCCGAATCTCAAACTAAAAATAATAACCTCCTAACATGTCTTAATTATTTCTGCCAAACAGTGAAGAAAAAAACCAAGACCTGGATCGCACATCCACATGCCATGCAGTGATCTATTGCTTCTCTGCATAATTTATAAACTCGTACTCTTTGTATACATTTTGATCACTCAGCGCAGCGCCACATGGCGACCACTAAACGGCAACACAGCACCATTTACTTGAGGCAATGTGCCCCTGGCAAACCATAATGTATGAAAAGAGATCTGTTTCCTTGGTGCCACTATAGCTCAACTTGGGTTGAATAGTGCCCTAAACCTTGTACTGTTCTAGCTTTAGATGATGGGTGCCAATATATTCTATACAGATCCTTAACCGTTTTTTATCCCATGAAATTCCTGTTGACAGGGTGCTTAATGTGAAGCAGGAGCTACAGAAGAAGTCAGATGTTCTGTTCCAGTCTAAGGAGCTGATGTCAAAACAAGAGAAAGAGTCAACCAGTCTCAAGGAAACTGCCGAAAAGTTGAAGCAAGACTTGGAAAAATTGTCAGCAAACAAACAAGAAGCTGTCAGTAACCTGGAGAAACTGAAGCTGGAGAGAGCCACATTGCAGAAAGAACTCACTGATGCCAAGGACAAGTTAACAAAAAGCACAGAGTCTCTGGAGAAGTCAAGAGAGGTACTGGAGAAGGAAAGACAGACTGGAAAAGAACTCGTCCAGGTCATGGTCAGTATATTGATGCAGATGGGCTTGTGGTTAAACCTTCTTAACCCCATAAGGTTGGCCTATTATGGGGCTTCAGCTTCTGTGCCTGTGCCATGCACTGAGCATACTATTCCCCTCCTATTGCCATAAGAACAGCACAGTAGTAGTACAAGCATTTTCAGGAAAGGGTTAAAAAAAATAAGTGAAAGAAATCATTGATTTGTGCAGACAACACAATATGCTTCATACTACGCCTACTGGTCACTTGTCCATGTGGGATTGTTTTGCGACGTAAAGATAAAAGGGGTTTTCAGACAGATTCCGATATTGTTGACCTAGCCTCAGAATAGGTCATTAATATCAGATTGGCGGGGGTCTGACAAACCGCACTGCTGCCGATCAGCTGTTTGAGGAGACCACGGCACTCCAGGGAGCACCGCAGCTTACCAAGCACAGCGCCGTCCTTTACATACTGACCATGCTTGGTTCACTTAAATGGAATTGTGCGGCGCCTAGGCCATGTGACCGATGACTGTGACGTCACTGACCTAGGAAGAGGCCACAGCTCTCACCCGAATGCTGCGACCTCTGTAAGCAGCTGATCATCGGGTGTCCTCTGTCGGACCCCACTGATCTCTTCTTATTGATGACCAGAGGATAGGTCATCAATCTTAGAATCTTGGAAAATATCTTTCCTTCTGAAAAATGTTACCATTAAATTGTATGTGGTGTGCTTATGCTTCACTAGGAAAAATCACGTGAAGAACTGAAAGTTAAGCTGAAGGCGCAGACAGACTCGGCAGCTATAGAGGTTAAAGAGCTAAAAGCGCATCTGACCGCAAAGGAGGAGGTAAGACATTTGTCTCTTTTCATGCGCTTCTAAGGCTATTTATTAGCCATCAATTTATCGCGCGAAATTTCAGCACAGTCATTTAGACAAGTGCTCTGGAGTCTGTAATGCTTCCCACTGACACACCTCCTTATGACTATGTCGAAACAGTTGGCGTCTCCATGCCGAAACAGTTTGCGTCTCTGCAATTTATGAGCAGCGCTGTGGCTCAGTGGTTAGCACTGGTCCCTTGCAGCGCTAGGTCATGTGTTCGAATCTGACCAAGGTCAACATATGCATATATGTTTGTTTGTTGTATGTTCTTCCTGTGTTTGCGTGGATTTCCTCCGGGTTCTCTGGTTTTCTCCCACTGTCCAAAGCCATACTGATATGGACCTTAGATTGTGAGCCCTGTGGGGGACAGCTTTATGCTAAAGTCTGTAAAGCACCGCGGAATAAAGTAGCGCTATATAAGTGCATAAAATAAATAAAAAATAATTTTTATAAAAAATTATATATTTTTCACAATTACTTTGTGGCACTCCGCTTGCTGTTGCTAGGAGTCGGGTCCCCACCCCATTCACAATAGAAGAAAATACTCCAGCAATGTGGTTGCAAGATTGTTGGTGTTTATTTAGAAATGCGGCTGTACAAATCATGGGACGTTTCGGCCACACTTGGCCTTTATCAAACTACAGCAAAAAGAGATAAATAACAAAAAAATCAAAATAAAATGACAACAAATTGGTAATTACACATATAAAGTCACAAAGAAAGTCACTTAGAGCAACAACTGTCACGGGGCTGCAAATTTTAATTAAGTCTAGTTCTTATGAAAAAAGAGAATAGATGTGACGCACTGGACTAACTATTGACCCAAGAGGTGCACTCAGTCGAGTGGACTCACCCAGTCCACTCAAAAAGAGAAATATAATAGAACAAAAGTAACTGGGCACTCTCAGGATATCTGGACCATTTGAAATTTATAATAGCATGAATAACTGTACTTACTGACAATGATAATATAAAACTGACATTTAAAATACCTATCCACTACACCATAAAACACAATATGCAGTAGTCCGATATGGCAAATACTAAGATATAAAATACTAAAATTCGAGGAATAAAATAGAATATTCAATAATTCGTACGAATATTCGGCAGATATTCTTATGGGAAAGTCTAATATTTAAAATTTTTGCCGATAATCCAATGTCCTTTATGTACGTCCCTTTCGATATATAACAGGGATATCCGAAAATAAGCAAAATCCCAATGCGCAATCAAAGAACAAACTCAAGCGGCGTCCCGCTAATAGCATCCACCAGCAGCGTCCCACTGGAATAGTAATGCAGTTTTTAAATCGCTGGATAATAATTGCTGCATAAAATCGTACGGTCTTACCGTCTCCTTTGATAAGTCGACAAAGATGCAGTTATGGACCTCTGAGTTTGCAGACCATATCTCGTAGTAAACTCGCACACCGGCAATTGTTTGGCACATGTATTCAGGCCTTCACCATGGAATCAGGCCTTACACACTCTTTTCCAAGTATACCTTTCGTGTGACAGATGGTTCTTTCTTTGCGACTTTCCAGTCAAATCTCCAGCTTCCCAAGTGGTCCAAATGTTGGGGTCCTGTCTAGGCTAGACGCGTTTCTGGGTTTAGAAGTACCCCTTCCTCAGTAGCTGTGCTGATTGTATGTGATCAATGTAATACGGTTGGACAGAGAATAAATGGGAAATGGAGGAAAATAGGAATAAGAGCAAGTAATAAATAAGTGATAGGGGCAAAATAAGTACCGTAATAAGAACCATAAATGACAATAAATAAAATGGGAGGCAGAGACATAAGGAAAATATGTAATGAGAAAGAAGAGAACGTAGTATGATTGGTCTATTGGACTATGAAGGATACTAGGCGGCACCAGGCCGCAATCCACAATCCAGTAAAAGTTTCCCTATCCAGGGCTTTTTTACATGCAAATCCAACTTTGTAGTGTACTTACTGAAATGTCCCTGTAGTAAAGTTTATGTGGGGGAGACGAAAAATTATTACGGTACTTATTTTGCCCCTATCACTTATTTATTACTTGCTCTTTTTCCTATTTTCCTACCTGTTTCCCATTTGTTCTCCTCTGTCTAACCGTATTACATTGATCACATACAATCAGCTGTTAGAGAAGCGCTCCGGCTCGCATCCACTCCAAAATGAGGCTTGAGACGCTTCCCTCACTAACGCACATGCGCGATGTTCGCATATAGAAGTGCTCTAATTCATAACGAGGCTTGTAACGCTCCCTTCCCAAACGCGCTAATGACAGGCGCGCATTTTAAAGGGCACGCTACATCCATTTTCTATCTCTAGCGGCACCAGGTAAATTATTATTTAGGGACCTTGTACTTAATACCTTCTTACCCTTTTGGGACATATTCTGAAAAATGTGTACTGTATGTAAATAGTTTTTTTCCCTCTGGCTCATTTATCTTCTCACTATATATATGCATTACGAAGAATATCATGCATCAGAGCATCTTCCTTATTATTCCTTTCATATATATGGATTCCACAACCAAACCAAACCTTGCTCATCTATTAAGAACTAGACTTAATTCATGTTTGCGGCCCCGTGACAGTTGTTGCTCTAAGTGACTTTATTTGTGACTTTATATGTGTAATTACCAATTTGTTGTCATTTTATTTAGATTTTTTTGTTATTTATCTCTTTTTGCTGTAGTTTGATAAAGGCCAAGTGTGGCCGAAACGTCCCATGATTTGTACAGCCGCATTTCTAGATAAACACCAACAATCTTGCAACCACATTGCTGGAGTATTTTCTTCTATTCTATAAAAAATGATATAGGAGGAAATTTGGCACTTGCGTTTTGCTAATACCGCTAAACACGTCTTGTGCACTTTAAACATACCTAGGCCATCGGTGGATTATTTTTGGTAATGGAAATCGGGGACTAGTAAAGGGAATTTCTGCATTCTTTAAACCATGTAGCAGAAGATTCTTACATGCACACTTTAACGTGTAAGCTGGTCTACATAGATAAAAATATGTTGCCCTGTGTAATGAAATGTAAGATACTTACGATTAGACTGGGTATATTCATCCTTCACCTCCATCCTATTGCCCAGCTGTTGTATTGAGGAGTGTATGGTCATCAGTGTGGTTTGCAGCTATACAAATGGTAATGATATGATGGTCATCACCTACCTGCAAAAGCTTTCTCTCTTTAGAGGATCCATCTCATTGCATATGGACAGATGCTAAAGAGGAAATGAGGTGTTGATATTGACAGTTGCTTGTGAATATTGTTAGAGGCTCTTTTGCACAGGAGGGTATAAGGCGGACAACCCATATACAGTGACGGACTGTACTGTTACCAACGAGTTGTCAATTTATTCATACATTTCTATATGGAATAACAGAGGGGTGGCAAGATATACAGTTCTAAGAAAAGAGTCTCCGCAGTTCTTATATTGCTTGGATTACACTTATTTACTAAAACCTAGCATGTCAGGAGAGCTGTCAGGTCCTCTTGAAAGCAGTATGCCTATCTGGGACTTATGCACATAATCCATAAATGTCTAATAGTTGGGGACCTACTGCAATCTCCAAGTCGTGACACCGTCAGGCTTGGCTGAGAATGGAGAGGTGGCCGCACATGCACTTCAGTAACATTAGAGAGCCACGCATCAACGACCCCCTCTCCATTTGATGCTAGGTGTGACTGGGCCCCATCAGTTGGTGATTGGATAGGCCTGGTGGGACAACCCTGTTAAATGTGGAACTTCTAATGCCAAAATAAATTTAAACATTTAATATATATTTTAGGCTTGGAGGTAACCCCGTGTATATACATTTAACAATGTCTTTGTTTTCTAGAACTGATGATATTAGCAGTATATCAATATTTCTAACATCTCATTATAGGAATCCTCCAAGTTGAAGACTGAAATACAAACCATTAATGAAAAGCTGCAGAGTTCTAAAAAAGAAAGAGAAAAACTTCAGCAAGAACATCTGACACAGCTGAAAAAGGTCCAGGCGTCTTCTGAGGAAAATAAGAAGCAGCACCAAAAGGATATGCAGTCTCTCAGCGCACAGTTGGCCGATAAGGTCTTTGCCGTTTGCTTCTACAGCATGCCTTTCATTTATAGTATACTGCTTGCCTACTCACTATAGAAATGCTAGATGAGGATGTCTGAAAAGGATGGATATTGTTACCCTCTTGTACAAATGAATCCTTGATTAATTGGTAAAAATTTTATGAAATCATATTTACCCCTAAAATTGAACACTGATCAGGATCCTTCTTAGAACTGAAGAAGGTGCCTGTAATCGGAATCATTTCATAGAGCTTCTGTTTAAAATTGAAGCCACTTTGCGCTCCATCATACGACAAATGTCCTCACATGCGACGGAGTTTATTGACTGAAAGAATAATGCGGCATTCAGTGTTATGTTTCTTTTTTTGTCTCCTTGCTGAAGCTCCTCTTGGTTGTACATAGCCTAGATAAGGTTGTTTTACTCCTGTGTTTCAGGTACAACACATGGAAAAGCTACAGCAGCAGATTACATTATTAACTGGGGAACTGGCATCTGAGAAAGGAAAAGGGTCTGATTTGCAGAATGCTAATGAAGGCCTCCAGGAAAAGCTGGGGATCCTCCAGTCAGATATGTATGGAAAAGAGTCTGAAGTTTCTGCTCTTCGACAAGATCTTAAAGTATGTCTGCAAATGCTTTGTTTCTGAAATTGGTGAAGTAGTCTGCTCTTGTACCCTACTGTATTAGATTTGTCTGTGGTGTGTGTATAGGTGGCCATACACCTTCAGTAGCTCTTGTGGCCCAGAGCTATTCCTTGACACAGAGACACTGCTAGGGTGGGCTTATCTTCCTTGATGGGGTGTGTTAAAATCTTGTATTTTCCCCAACATCTTCAGTTAGGGCAGGGTCTGGACTCAACCGACATTCATCTAATATGTATGGGCACCTTGAAGAGGGCCTGTCCATTCTCCAGGCATGTCACCTAGTAAATACTTCCATCACCCATGAAATGATAATTCTGGAGCATCTTTTCTTAGAACTCTTATGTTGTCCTTCCTCATTTTTTTTTTTTTTCTAAAAAAAACAATTGCAAATGTGGTGGAATTGAAAAAAAAACACAATTCTGCCATAGTTTTATGGATTTCATTTTTATGTAGTTCCTTATGCAGTTAAATTGTTGAAGGGGTAGTCTGACTTCAGCAAATGGCATTTATAATACAGAGAAAGTTAATATAAGGCACTTACTAATGTACTGTGATTGTCCATAATGCCTCCTTTGCTGGCTTCATAAATTTTTTTCATCGCTTTATACACTGCTTATATCCAGGGGTTATCGCCACCCTGCAATCCAGAAAAACCCCTTTTCCTATAGTGTGCGGCCACTGCTGCTGGATTTTTTGCGTTTCATCGTGTCTGTGGAGCTGTGTGAGGGCTTATTTTTGTGGGGGCGATCTGTTATTGGTATTGTTAATTGTTTTTGGTATCATACTGGAGGGTAATTTTTGGGAGGTGAAGTGGCAAACAAAATTGGCGAATTGGCCATTTAGATTTCCAAAGGCCTAAGTCTGCCATAACAACCAAACAGCTCCCTTGATCTCAATGTGGGGGAACCATTCGGTCCCTGGGAGTGCTGCAGAATACAAATTTTAATTTTTATAATTTTTTTAAAATTCTAAAATGAATAAGAAAAAGCATTATCAGCGTGATGGTAATCTATAATAATATGTTTTAGTCTTTAGAGGAGAAGCTAGTGTTAGCCCAAGAGGAATTGAAGACTAACAGGAATGAAATAAGTAGCCAAATGAAACAGATCAAGGAGCTAACTACAATGAAGGCCACTATTGAGCAGGAATTATCTACAAAGACAAACCAACTCGCAGAACATGGCCAAAGTCTTCAGGAACTGCAAAAACAGAAGGTAAATCTGCATATACTATGTAGATTGCTTTAGATTTTTCACCTTGAACCTTTTTAAAGCATTTGCCATCTCACCACATTACTGTATGTTATTTTGGGGTTTCCCTTGTAGACTTTTATACAGTTGTATTATAGACAAATTTTGTTCCTTGCCTTTTTTTGTTGATTTCTAGGAGCAATAGTGTAAAATGGCTATAAGGTGTATGTTATCGGAAACCACTGTCCAGAACCTCTAAGAGGGGGAGACCACACTATCATTGTGTTCATTTGTCCTGTTTTCAGGCCCTCGTAGACAAAGAGCTAAGTGATGAAAAAGTGAAAGTGGATAATCTTTCTGCCCTTAAGTGTAAGATAGAAGAAGAACTCACAAAGAAGAAAGAAGAACTCAAGAATGTCAGACAAGACTATCAAAAGGTATCTTATCAAACTCATGTAGGTAAAGAGGTTGTGTCCAGTCCTAATCACAGGAGAGGGGATAATTAGCTGGTTGGTGGGGGTCTGATTGCTGGAACTCCCTCCAATTCTGAGAAGGCGAGTTCCATAACCCCGTCTGAATGGAGCAGGAGGTTCAGCATGCACATCTTTTGATGATCTGTATTTACGCAGTGTTCACATACTTTGCAGAACTTTAACATAGGGCAAGTAAAATGACAAGCAATCAAAATAAAGAGATGAAAAGTGTGACTTTGTAATAAGAGAGGATGAAAGTTGTAGGTCATTGGCTGAGCAAAGAGCAGGAATTGGTTGGCTGCTGGAGATGATAGTGGAAAGCTTTTAGACTGGTTGGAGAGTGTAAAGAGGGATAGAGAGCAGAGGTGTCAGCACAGCTACCAGACAGAATTATTCCCCCCCTTTTTTTTTTTTACTTATATAAAAAAAAAAAAAAAAAAAAACATTTAGGCCTCACGCACACAAATGTTGTTTGAGGCCGCATCCGAGCCCTATTTTTTGCGGCTCGTATGAGGACCCATTCACTTCAGTGGGGCTGCTAAAGATGTGTGCTGTCCACATCCATGCCTCTGTTCCATAGCCCCGCCACAAAAATATAGACCATGTCCTTATGTCCGTATCGCAGACAAGGATAGGACTGGTCTATTGAGGGCCAGACTTTCTGTATCGCAAAATACGGAATGCACATGGCCGTTACCTGTGTTTTGTGGATCTGCGATTTGCGGACCGCAAAACACGGTACGGCTGTGTGCATGAGGCCCTATACTTATAATGTATCCAATTGTCTCTGATTTCCTAACAGAAAACAAGCAGTCTGGAAGAAGCCAAACAGCTACTTATCCAGCAGAAGCTTGAACTGCAGGGGAAGATGGAGAGCTCAGTGGCCGCCCTTAAGCAGGAAAAGAACCAGCAGCAGGCGCTGAAGGATGAACTGAAAAAAAAGGAAGAGGAATGGAAGAAGCAACATGCAGATCTAAGGGAGAAACTGGTAATTGTGAATTTCTGGGTATAATCCCAGAAATATATTTATATATTTTATATATTTTGAGATTCACGAGAAATGTATATTCCTATTCATTAAATTGCACATATTTTTAGAACTTTGTCTAAGGTCTGAAAATTATTAATCTACATGTATGTCTCTATCAGACGGCAGAAGGAAAGGAAAAAGAGGAGCAAAAGAAGAAGCATGAAGAGAATGAGTCTAAGCTGACCATGCAGATCACAGCTTTGAATGAAAACCTGGCAACCCTGAAGAAGGAATGGCAGAGCAGTCAGCGAAGGGTCGGTGAGCTGGAAAAGCAAACCGATGATTTGCGAGGAGAGATTGCAGTGCTGGAAGCAACAGTCCAAAATAACCAGGAGGAGAGGCGGGTGCTTTTGGAAAGGTGATCATTAGTGACTGTGTTATACATTACTGCTATTGCCATGGGCAAGCATTGAGTTCAGCATTCAGGACATTCTAAAAACCACTGGCTGCAGAGCTTAAAGGGGTTATCCGTGAAACGATGGTGTTCAGGATAGGTCATCATTATCACATTGGTGGGGGTCCGAGTCCTGACACCCCTGCCTATAAGGTGTTTCATGGAGCCGCTTTGCTCACCAGAGCTCCCAGCAGATTACCAAGCACAGCACGACACACCATATAGCGACTGCGTGGTATTGCAGCTCGGCTCCTTTGACTTAAATGGGGCTTCACTGCTACTAGGCCATGTGACCGATGTACAGCAATGTCACATAACCTAGGAAGAGGCTGTGGTTTTAATGGAGTGCCTGGCCTCTTCTAACAGCTGATCAGTCCTCACACAGCTCCATAGATGGGGCTTCAGACTATGGAATGCAAAGAAAAAATATTTTTCCCAAAGTTTACCATATATATATATTTTTTTAGCGTTAAAACATTGGAAAAACGATATAAATGTGATATCGCTGTATAGTATTGTCCTGGAGAATTAAGGGAACAGGTCAGTTTTACCGTATAGGGAATGCCATGAAAACAAAACCCATAAAACCGTGGCCCAGTTGCGGTTTTCCAGTTCCACCCCATCTGGAATGAATAAGGGAATAGGATGGCGCCTTCCAATTGAAGTGTAAGGGACTGTGGAGCTTTAATTACACTGCTCACCACTGTAGTGTCGACAGTGAGCAGGTAAACTGTGAAGAGAATACGGCGCTTGTACGATCACTGCGTTCTCTTAACACAGCTGATCACCGGGAGTAAGGCCCCGGCCAATCTGATATCGGTGACCTATCCTGAGGATAGGTCATCAATATTAATTACCGAATAAACTCTTTAATGGCCATCTCTAATTGATGGATGTTAGCAGCCAATAGGCACATGTCAAAACTAGTTTTGGAATGACTTCTATGTGGTTGTTTTGTTTAGCAGCTTTTAAAAGCAAATTAATTACTTTGGCAAGTGACTAAAATAATGTGTTCCAGAAAAGTGTTACGTATATTTTCTGATAGTTGAGTGTCTCTTAGAGTGTTTCTGCTGAAGAAAGCAGCGTCATTGCCTTTCACCAGGTATTCTCTCGAAAGCATATTCCTTTTATCTTGCCACTTCACCCATAGCCAGTGGGTTTTCACTTAGATAACTGGATTTACCACCCAGTTTTTTCTCTGCAGTTGAACCATGACCTTACAAAATGCTCTGAGCTATGCTATCAACTTGTAGGACTGAAGCACGAGACTCGTGTCAGGATCATTCTTTGTTGAGCAATCAAAATCCATTTGTTAAAGTGGTAGTCCAGGACTTTAATATCGATGACCTATCCTCAGGATAAGGCCATAAATATTTGATTGCCGATAGTCCGACAACCTACATCCCTGCCGATCGGCTGTTCTAGAATAGCTTTGGAACTGGAACTACGCAGTTACAAGCTCCTTCCACTACACAATGGACAGAGCCATGTAGTTTCAGCACCGAGTTATAGAGCTACAATTAAGAAACTGATCTTCAGAAGTGCGGGGTGTGGGAACCCCTACTGATCAGATATTTATGGCCTATCCAGAGGATGCCATCAGTATTAAAGCCCTGTATAGCCTCTGTAAGATCTCAAGTACACATATCCATTATGAAGGTTCTTCTTGTGTAGGCCGCGATGTTGGTTTTTTTTTCGTTGAAAAGGCTCGTTTTCCTGACTTTTCAAATTATTGTCTTTCAGATATATCAAGAGTGAAGGAGAAATTGAAAAGCTACAAGCCAAAGTAGTTGAGCTACGGAAAAAAGTAGATGAAACCACATATGCTATGGAGGAGCTTGGCAGAGAAAATCAGTCGCTACAGGTGATTCTAGCCCAGCATGCCTTTCTCTATGAACTAACCAGTGAAAATTGTGTTAAATTAAGGGGGTTCTCCAGCCTTTTTTAAGTCATGGCCTATCCTGAGGACATCAGTAGCTGATCGGCAGGGGTTCAACATCTTGCACTCCTGCCGATCAGCTGTTCTGTGTAGCTCCATTGCCAGAAGTCAGCATCGGAGCTACAGAGCACTGTCAACACTGTAATGGGCAGTGCTAGTCACTGCTACGCTGCTCTCATTGAGTATAATAGCAGCAGGACTGTACAACCTCTTTTACCCCTTAAGGAAAACTGCTGCTGCTCAGAAGCTGAGCGCGCACCATAGCCTCTGGGGTTCTTCTGTTTTAAACAGCAGACACATGGAGGCAATGTCCGTGATCAGCACTATCACCAATCATGAACGTCTAACCCCTCATATGCCGTGGTCAGCTGTGACCGATGAGTTTCTGTGGCAGCAATGTTACGTTAGAGCCCATTTACTTTCCAAAATACAATTAAAATATAAACATATTTATCCCGTACAGTGACTGCTGTAAATTGGGGGGGGGGGGGGGGGGGGGGATCAAAATGGCTGATTTGATGTTTTTGTTGCTTCATCTCCCCAAAAAAATTTAATAAAAAGTGATGGAAAAAGGTAAGAGACACTCCGAAATGGTATCAGAAACAACAGATCGCCCACAAAAATTGAGCTCCCCACACTCAGCAGGTGTACATATAAAAAATTTATGGGGTCAGAATATGGAGATGCAAAATAAAATCATATGAATATAAATGTGGTATCGTTGCAATAATGTTCTGTAGAATGAAGTTTTACTGCATTTTGTAAAAAATAAAATCCACAAAACTGTGGCGGAATTGCGTTTTTTCCCAATTCCACCCCATTTGGAACTTCCAACTTCCCACTACATTGTATGCAATATAAAATGGCCCCATTAGAAAGTACAAGTTGTCCCTCAAAAAAAAAAAAAAAAAATCACTCATACGGCATGTAAATGCAAAAATAAAAAAAAGTTATGGTTCCAGTAAGGCAGGGAGTAGTAAACGAAAACGCAAAAATGGAAGATCGCGGTTCTTAACATTGTGTAATACTGACCATGCATAATAGTTCTTGTTGACCAGAGCTGCTAAACTTGCTGAGTCTCACTGACCATCTAATGTGTATGGGGCAGCACAACAGTCCCCTGGTGTCTGACATTGAGGGAAAGGTGAATTGGGCATGTTGGGTTTCCACCTGCCTAAACCTTTATTCCCCAGGAGATATGTCACTGTCATAGACAGTGTCTGGCAGTGTTTTTATCCTCTTTCCCCACTGAAGTAAGACACCAAGCTGGTAAGTATATGGGGAAGACACGAGAGACAGTTATTTAAAGCGTTACATGGTTACAGTACATAGTGAATACGGTTGAAAAAATACATAAGTTTCATTAAGTTCACCCAACCTTTTGTACCTAACTTTTGGAATACTTTTATTAAAAACTATTCTAAATGGGCCATAATTCAGTTTTGTAATATTCTTTACTTATTTTACTGTTATGCCTATAGCCCCAGTGGTTGGCACAATACACAGAATAGTTTTACAATAAAGTGCATGAAGAGGGCCATTTTTAATTTGTTTCACCGTATTTTTACCGAACAGATAAAAAACAGTCAAGCACTAAATAGGAAGTGGACTGAAGACCATGAAGTACAGAACTGCAGGGAGTGTGGGAAAGGGTTTTCAGTAACAATTAGAAAGGTAAGTCCTAAAATGCCTTTATATAACAGTAAGTGCATCACTAATACTAGTTGACCAGAATGCAGGTCTCTTGGTTCACCACTGAGTGCAGAGTTTGGCGTCCGTGGTCCTATTTCATGTTTATTGTATTCAAACCTACACAACCAACATAATCACTTTGTGGCATCCAATATCGAATGAGCATTTTAAGGGATGTCCTCTAATTAAATATTAATTTACTCTGTTAGAACAGAACAATTTTTCAGTTGTAAATCATTGTGAAAAAAGATGCTCCTGTGTCTTGATATTGCTCTTACACACTGGTTATGGCATCCATCTCATGTTGTTTTCTCGCCCATATTCCTTGGGGGACACAGGAAACCATGGGTATAGCTCTGCTCCCTAGGAGGCGTGACACTAAGCGAAAGCTGTAAGCCCCTCCTCCATCAGCTATACCCTTCAGCCTGGAGAAGAGACTGCCAGTTTTTGCTTAGTGTCCAAGGAGGCAAGACACCCCCTGCTTATGCAGGGTTGTTATCCTATGATTTTTATTTTTACGTATTTGTTGTTTTTAACTCGGTTTTTTTCTACCTACAGGGACAACAGAGGCGCATTAGACCCCTCTGTTTCTCCCGGGGTTGAGTTGCGCCAGTGCCGGTAATTCCGCACTGCCGCCTCCCCCACAGAAGACAAGGTGGACCAGGGCAGCCTCGCTCCCCTGCGTCCCGCCAGCTCAGGGTCGCCCGCACGCCAAGTCCCTCCCCCGGCTTCCTGCCACCGCGGTTCTAGGAGCTGAAGGGGCGACCCCCGCTGGATGGACTGAGGGCGAAGACAGCGTATGGTGAGAGTGGGTGCTCCAGCCTCCCCTTCCTCCCTCCCACCGCTGCTACCAACATGGCCACTGTTACATGGCCACTGCTACAATCGGGACGTTACCGGGCTTAGTTGGAGGGCAGTCCTAGAACGCTGCCTTACAGGGACGGCTGCAGACATGCAAGCCGTCTGCTACATCTAGGCGCGGTGGGAGCCGTTTTCCTGGCATGAACGGCGCCATGTCATGGCCGGCACTTCAACATCCTTGGGGGTTAAAATCATTTTGCCGCGCGCGCGCGGCTCTGCTTCGGCTTCAGCGCGGCAGAGGGGGGGCGGAGCTTCCTTACACATTCAGCTCCGTGCTGCTGCGCTCCGCTACTTCCGGGTTCATCTCTCTGCCGTGCGATCCTGAAGCCATTCAGCTCCGTGCTGCTGCCTCTCCTCCACAGCCTCCTCAGTCTGTTCCCCTTACAGCTGCCGCTTGTATCTCCGGGTCTGGTAGGACTGTTTAACCCCCTCCGTGCCACAGTACTGTTGCTTGGTTCTCACTTTTAAGTGCAACATCTTTCCACCATGTCAGACCCTTCTGCAGCCGCCAAGCCATGGTACCATGCCTGTACTGCTTGTAGGGAACCCTTTCCCCGGGGGCAGTCTGATCCGCACTGTACTGCATGCCGAGCTCCACCGCAGCCTCAGTCGCCCGCTGTGTCGCTCCCTGCTTCCTCTGACCCGCCTGACTGGGCTAGATCCCTGTCCCAGGCCGTGGAAAGCCTCACTCATGTCGTGGGCCGCCTAATAGACAGGCCACCTACCCCGCAGGACGCCACTCTGACTGTCGCGCCCTCCGGGTCCACTGCTTCTGCCGCTGCAGCGGGTTCACCCTCTCCTAGTGACCCCTCCCGAGCTAGGCACTCTCAGAAGCGTATTAGAGTAGAGCGAGCCTCCTCCTCGGATGCCTCCCTCTCCCCGCCACGCGTGCGCACCCAGACGAGCCTCTCCTCTCCAAAGGATTCGCTCTCTGAAGGTGAATTGGCGGCTTCAGATTTGGAAATGGACTCGGCCCTGCCGTCCAAGCTAGCCTCAGCGATGGGTCAACTCATCTCTGATATACGTGACACCTTTAAGGTGCAGGATGACCCCCCTAGCTCGGACGCAGCTAGCGTCTCCTTTATCAGACCCAGGCAGGCCTCAAAAGTCTTTCCAATCCACTCTGATTTCTCCTCCGTGGTGTCTAAGGCTTGGGCTCGCCCGGACGCCCGTTTTGTCAACCCAAAGAAGCTGGACATTTGCTATCCTTTTCCAGCCGATGTCGTGGCCACCTGGTCTTCCCCACCCAAGGTGGACCCCCCTGTGGCCCGGCTGTCAAAGAACACGGCCATCCCTGTTCCCGACGGGTCCTCTCTTCAGTCAGCGGAGGACCGTCGCATGGAGACCCTGTCCAAGGGCATTTTTGCTGCCTCCGGTTCTGCCCTCAGACCGGTTTTTGCCTCTGCTTGGGCAGGGAAAGCAATCTCTGCTTGGGGTACGCAGCTGGAACAGGAGTTGGACTCGGACATCCCCATCCAGGACCTACGTTCCTTGGCCCAGCTTATTATTCGGGCCGGGAATTTTGTCTGTGAGGCCTCCCTTGATGCGGGAGCCCTTATTGCACGCTCCTCCGCCCTGGCAGTTGCCGTCAGGAGGGAGCTCTGGCTGAAGGTCTGGAAAGCGGACGCTGCCTCCAAACGTTCCTTGGCGGGGCTACCGTTTGCGGGTTCCCGCCTTTTCGGGGTCCGCTTAGACGAACTTATTTCAGAGGCCACGGGTGGTAAAAGCACCCATCTTCCTCAACCCCAAGCCAGGGGCGCCCCCCGCGGACGCCCTGGTGCGTCTCGTTTTCGGTCCTCCCGCAGGGCCTCTGGGGCTCCCACCACAGCTGCCGCTTCGGCTCCTCCCCAGGACAAGCGTAGGAAGCCGTTTTTTCGGGCGCAGCCCTCCTGGCGCAAGCCGCAGGCTGCCCGCACACCCGCAGCAAAACAGTCCTCTGCCTGAAGGCGCGCCCCCACCCACCCGGGTGGGGGGCCGGCTCCTCCTTTTCAAGGACGTCTGGATGGCTCACGTCTCCGACGCCTGGGCCCTCGAAATTGTGTCCTCCGGATACAAAATCGAATTTGCATCCTTCCCTCCGGATCGGTTCTTTCGCTCCCGCCCCACGCGAGACCCGAAAGACGCGGCTGCGTTCTCCGCGGCCGTTCAAGCCTTACTGGACAGGGGGGTGATTACCCCCGTTCCTCTAGAGGAAAGATTCCAAGGGTTCTACTCGAACCTCTTTGTAGTTCCCAAGAAGGGAGGTTCGGTGCGGCCCATTTTGGACCTCAAAAAGCTCAACCGTTTTCTCCTCCTTCGACGGTTTCGGATGGAGTCCCTCCGCTCCGCGGTGGCTTCCCTGGAGCAGGGAGATTTCATGTCTTCCATCGATATACAGGATGCCTACCTCCATGTTCCGGTAGCCCAGTGTCACCATCGCTTCCTTCGATTCGCCGTGGGGGACCTCCACTTCCAATTTGTCGCCCTTCCCTTTGGACTGGCAACAGCCCCCCGGGTGTTCACCAAGGTCCTGGCCCCGGTTTTAGCCTTACTCCGTTCCAGGGGTGTTTTTCTGCTACCGTACTTGGACGATATCCTCATCAAGGCTCCGTCCCTTTCTCAAGCGGTTGCCAGCGTGGATCTCACTCTAGAGACTCTGGCGAGGTTCGGTTGGGTCATCAACTTCCCCAAGTCCTCTCTTCCCCCCTCCAGACAACTCGTCTTCCTGGGAATGCTTTTAGACACGGGAGCGGCGGAGGTACGTCTTCCCTCGGAAAAACGTCTGATCCTCCGTGGGGCGGTTCGGGGTCTCCTTCAACACCGTCGACCGTCCTTCCGCTTCTGCATGCGGGTATTGGGGCAGATGGTTGCCTGCTTCGAGGCGATCCCATTTGCGCAGTTTCACTCCCGCCCTCTCCAACGGGCGATCCTCTCCTCCTGGGACAAATCGCCGCAGTCTCTGGATCATCCCTTCCATCTTTCGCCTCCGGTGCGGTCATCTCTCCGCTGGTGGTTACAGTCCCCTCTTCTGGGCAGGTCCTTTCTGCCACTCAACTGGTTGGTGGTTACAACCGATGCCAGTCTCTCGGGCTGGGGAGGCGTGTTTCCTCCCCGATCCGTCCAGGGCATTTGGTCTCCATCGGAGTCCAAACTCTCGATCAATGTCCTGGAACTGAGAGCGGCCCTTCTGTCTCTACGACACTGGACTCATCTGCTGAAGGGTCATCCAGTTCGTGTACAATCAGACAACGCCACGGCCGTGGCGTACATAAACCACCAGGGGGGCACTCGCAGCGCTGCAGCGATGCGGGAGGTCACCAGCATTCTCCGTTGGGCGGAAGCCCACGTCCCGGCCCTATCTGCAATTTTTATTCCAGGGGTGGACAATTGGGCGGCGGACTTCCTCAGTCGCACCACCGTCGACCCCGGCGAGTGGTCTCTTCACCCGGAGGTATTCGAGGCCATTTGCCTTCGTTGGGGCATTCCGGACGTGGACCTCATGGCCTCAAAATTCAATCACAAGGTCCCCGCCTATCTGTCCAGGGCCAGGGATCCGGGAGCTTGCGGAGCCGACGCCCTCGTTCTTCCTTGGCGAGGCTTCGCGCGCCCATACATATTCCCTCCCATCCCTCTCCTGCCCAAGGTCCTTCGGAAGATCGCGGCGGAAGGCGTCTCGGTGATTCTGGTCGCTCCGGACTGGCCCCGCCGGTCTTGGTATGCCGACCTCATGCTGCTCCTGGCAGACGCGCCCTGGCCACTGCCCGCCAGGGAAGATCTTCTCTCTCAGGGACCGATCTTCCACCCGCGTTTAGGGTCCCTACGTTTGACGGCGTGGTTGTTGAGACCACCGTCCTGACACGTAGGGGCTTTTCTGCGGACGTCGTCCGCACCATGATCCGCGCCCGTAAGCCGTCCTCTTCTAGGATCTATTATAGGACCTGGAGGACTTTTTTGGGGTTCTGTGCCGATCTGGGGATTCCTCCGCTCCGCTTTTCTCTCCCCACCGTTTTGTCCTTCCTGCAGAGCGGACTGGCCCAAGGTCTAGGCCTTAGTTCTTTGAAGGGTCAGGTATCTGCGCTGTCCATTTTGTTTCAGCGCCCACTGGCCCCCCTTGGTCCTGTCAAGACCTTCCTTCAGGGCGTGGCTCACGCGGTTCCCCCGTATCGCCCTCCGGTACCGCCCTGGGACCTGAACCTGGTTCTCTCAGCGCTCCAGGCTTCTCCTTTCGAGCCTCTGCGGACGGTTTCCTTGCGACTTCTGTCCTGCAAGGTTATTTTCCTTGTAGCCATCACCTCTCTTCGGAGGGTGTCCGAATTGGCTGCACTCTCCTGTCTGGAACCTTTCCTAGTGTTCCACCAGGACAAGGTGGTTCTTCGTCCGGTCCCTTCCTTCCTTCCTAAGGTGGTCTCCGCCTTTCATCTGAACGAGGACATCGTTCTCCCCTCCTTGTGTCCTTCCCATCCGCGGGAGAGGAAGCTTCATCGCCTGGACGTTGTCAGGGCGCTCAAGATTTACCTGGAAGTAACCAGCTCTTTCAGGCATACTGACTCGCTCTTTGTGGTCCCGGAAGGGTCGCGCAGAGGGATGGCGGCATCCAAAGTTGCTATCGCTCGTTTTGTCAAGATGGCTGTTACTGAGGCTTATCTCGCCAAGGGCAGGGTTCCTCCCCTTGGTGTTACCGCTCACTCCACTAGAGCGGTCGGGGCTTCCTGGGCTCAGAGAAATCGGGCTTCTTCGGAGCAGATTTGCAAGGCGGCCACTTGGTCCTCCTTGCACACCTTCACCAAGTTCTACAGGGTGCATACTCATGCGTCGGCTGACGCTGCTTTAGGCCGTCTGGTGTTGCAGGCGGCAGTTGATTGATGCCTCTGGTGTTGGTTGAGTTTGTTCTGGTCCCTCCCTTCTGGGACTGCTCTGGAACGTCCCATGGTTTCCTGTGTCCCCCAAGGAATATGGGCGAGAAAAGGAGACTTTTGTATTACTTACCAGTAAAGTCTCTTTCTCGCTCTTCCTTGGGGGACACAGCACCCGCCCTTCATTGGGTTACAGTTGTGGTTCCGGCTTGGTTGCCCCCGTTGGGGCTCGACAGTTCTTTTTCCGGTTGGTGGTTATCTTTCACTACTTGGACACGCAACTGGCAGTCTCTTCTCCAGGCTGAAGGGTATAGCTGATGGAGGAGGGGCTTACAGCTTTCGCTTAGTGTCACGCCTCCTAGGGAGCAGAGCTATACCCATGGTTTCCTGTGTCCCCCAAGGAAGAGCGAGAAAGAGACTTTACTGGTAAGTAATACAAAAGTCTCCTTTTTATTTCCCTTTAGAAATTGTACCTAATTTAAAAAATGTTAATTGGGGGAAGAAAATTATGTCTAGTGTGCTGGCTGTTATTGGCTGGCCTGCAAAATAGCAAGGAATCATTCCAACACCCGTGTACATGAGGACTACTGAGCACGTGTGACCACAGGCACTGCGCACATAACATGGACATTCTGATAGGTTGCTAATAGAACACCAGGGGGCGCCATAACATGTGTAACAGCAATTATCTACGTACAAATTGTTATGTTCTAACAGGGGAGATTAATAATTCTTTGTAGAACAACCTCTTTAAAATGATTTGGAATATGCCAGTATAACCTTATTATGTGTTTAAGTGTTAAAGACGCTGTGCAGGGAGTATGTACTAATGATTAATATCTGATCGACAATGGTCCAACACCCGTCACCCCGCTGATCAACTGTTCGAAGAGGAGGTGGCTTTCCATGTGAGAGCTACTTCCTCTTCATTACACTGCGCATCGTCTCCCTTGCAGCGGCGATGTGAATGGAGCGAGTACTTCCAATTACACTGCGCTGTCAAGATGACACGTAGTGTTATGAAGAGGAAGTGGCGCCCACCAGTCAGGTATTGATGAACTATCCTCAGGGTAGGTCATCTGTACATGCTTCCTGCACAATCCCCTTTAACCCCTGCTTATGGCTGCCAGGTAGAGCAGTCTCAACAGTTGCAGGTATCCATCCAATATAAAGCATGTAAATGTGGTGTTAGATATACAGGGGTTGTGATGAAGACAGTGTGGTAGGTGTTGGGGGCTATGGGAAATTGGTCATACCTTAGGAAATGGGAAAAATGTAAATGGCAGATGTCTTCATAGTTAATATTTCTCAGCGTTGTCCAGGGAATAAAAATGTCTTAGAAAAAATACAAACAAAACAAGCAATACTTACCTCACTGATCCCCCATGGCCATAGGCTTTTAACGCTTACAGAGTCCCCCGCTGATCCCTCTGGACACACAGGAACTGCCTGCTCCCCCAGTCACTGGCTGAGGCAAGTCTCCACAACGGCCATTGGTTGGCTGAATGGTGTAGCCAATCAAGTGACTCGCCAATTTTAGGGTGACGGCGGCAGGGGGATCGGTGAGGTATTTATTGTTTTTATTCTGCCCCTTTTCTAACAATGTTTTATCCACCGGAAAACCCCATAAATTACAAACCTTTTTGAAGTTAACCCATTACTATTAGTGTCCTTTTTTTTTTTTATGTTGAGCATGGTAGATTAGTATTATTATTATATTAATATTTCACAAGAAGTGGCAGCTAGTGTCAAAGTGAAAGTCAAATTAGTAACATTTTGTCCATTTTTGTCCTTTCTTTTGCAGCACCACTGTAGACATTGTGGAAATATCTTCTGTGCAGAATGTTCCTCAAGGAATGCCTTAACTCCCTCCTCCAAAAAACCAGTCCGTGTTTGTAATACATGTTTTAGCGATTTGCAGGGATAGGAAAGGCTCTGTAGACAAATCTCTGCAAATTGCATTTAGTATTTTTGTTATTGCACTTCATAAAGCACTCAAAGTTCTTATTCCTTTGGATGAAGATTGTAAAATTTGAAAACACGAAATGACCCTTTCACTTGTTTTATTGCTACAAAAAGTCAAATTATTGTATTTTTCATGTTAGGAAAGCATCCTACCCCCCCTCGCCCTCCCACATATCTTTGCTGTCGCCGCCATTTTCGTCTTGTCAGCTGCCTGTAAATAATAGCCTAACAGAAAAGTAACAATGTATTTTTTATACATAATTTGACAGAACAAGAAAACACGAGTCTGAAATGTAGTGTTGCTGCCTGGGAGTAAGACTGTAACTCCACGGAAGGATCTATTTTTTTTCCCAGTACTGATCTGCCTTACTTGGTGTTACTGGACCTGCATGCTCACTCGCTCACTGCAGACCTACAAAGGCACATTTGCATTTCACCCTCCTCTTATCATTTGCACATACAGACATGTGAACTTGATAAATTGGGTAATGCGGGCCCCCCCCAGTGACCATTACTTGCTGTGTACTTGTGTGTGTTGAAATCTGCAGAAATATGACTGAACGGGCAGTATTCTCAACCTGTACTTTGTTCTAAGGTGTGCCTACATGCTTGGGTCATTTGGATGATTATTTTCTGCATATATGACAGTGTCTGCTGTAATAACATTGATGAGGACTGGAAAATAAGACTTTGAACTTAGTTACTACTGTTGTGTACCAGACAGGTTTATATCCTTCTTTCATACAGTGTCCAGACTTACAGGTTTGGTTTTGGGATGTTTTTTTAGCAAATTAGGTGCATTGTGCAAAATCACATCTGATATTGCGATGATATGTAAATATTGCCTGTGGTTTATGAATGTCATATCCAACACAGTGACAGTAAAATGGTTTGACAGATGGATAGTTGTGGACGTTACCACCGTAAAGCCCTGTTCACATATTCAGGATTTGAGTGTGGATTCACTTTTCCAATATTCCACCTTTAATGCATATGAATGGTGTTTTTTGTTATCCCAAACACAGACAATCCGATGCCGAAATCTGAGTGCGAGCGTTGGATTTCTTCTGTGGGTCCTATTGTAAATACACTATATAGGCAAATCCATGATATTTGAACATACCCTATGCCTCTGTGTAACATGACGAGTTACAGGACTCACCGTGGAGTTGACAGATTAAGTGGCAGCTCCTATGACTTCTACTGAGTCTGTCATGTTTCTATTATTTTTTTTACTAGACAGAATAGCAAACCTTTGTAGGAATGCTTGTCCTCGATAACAGGCCTGTGTAAATGTGCCAGCAGTCAGAGCAGCTGATCCTATAATGTATACGAGATGAAAATGCTCACTGTTCGTCAGTACATCTCCCTGTGTAAAGCAATGGATGAGGTGTTGACATAATGGAAAAGTATGTGAGACTAGTGACGCACTACAGGGTCTCCATGTTTTCCTATGTGATACAGATTGAGCTGGTTTGCCCTCTCCCATGTCATCTCTGTCTACCCTGTCAGCTCTTACATGCAGGAGGCAGGGAAACCAGTGTGAAGCTCCATCTCATAGAAATATACTGGAGAGTCAGCACACACAGATAGTACAGACAGGCAGTGTGAGTCAGGAGGGTTATATAACTGCAGCTAATACTATATACAGTCACCTACTATATATCTGTACTCCTGGTTCTTTAGATAGGGGAAACATTATACCTTCAATATAATACAAGGCTATGCAGAGGGAGGGGTCTGAGAGCTGCCAGAAGGATTTAATTGGTGATGATGATGTCATCTTGTAGTTCAAAGGAAGTCAGCCACATGGAGGGAGCAAGTTCCTTTCTACACATTAGTGCAAGCTCTGGGCTGCAGGTCCTATGACCAGGTTCCCATAATGAAAAGATTCAAAATGTCTGGGTGTAACGGACAGATCGAACTGCTAGTGGCGAGTTAGCAATATATGTCAAATTAAAAAACCTGAATTGCTTCTGTAAGCTTTGAAACTGGAAAGTCCCTCTGAAAGTAACAAAGCTGTTCAGTATATGAGCCGGACTGACACACAGGGCAGTGATGGAACAAAAACCGTTCATTCCTGATCACTGCCTGTTCACTGAGCCGCAGTAGAGCTGCATTTACATGCAGTAATTATATTCTGTGTATGAGGACGAATGATCATTACTGCCACTGTTCATCTCCATACAGATTCCCTGTTTGTCGTCAGCACAAGGTGATTTGCTGCTGACAAATAACGATTTTCTATGACGCGTGAAAGATGCGTTAACAACCATTTGCCCGATCACTGGGTGATTGGCGGCACATTTTCACTGGGCAGTTATCCTGAACTTGCATTTGTACAGACTTTCATCCCTGATAATTTTCCCGACCTTCAGTCTGTGTGAAAGGGTTTTTACATACCGGAATTATTTACAGAGGAATCTTCATGCCGACCAGCCACTCAATTCTTTATGCCTATAGCATACCTGTTCCCTTATCACGAATTATACAGTTTCCTCTATATGTCGTCGTGTGTGAACCTTACTCCTCTTCAAAAATTATACTTTTTTTTTCCCCTTTTTAAAAGATTGTAAACATTGTAATTTTTAAATTTTTAGGACGTGGTTCTATATTCTGTATTTCAGTAAAGACTTCTGTCTCTCGCTCAGCTAACAACGAGCATATGGTATGAGACGCTCTTCTGATTTCCGCCTCTTTTCAGTCCAACTTTCCCCACACGCAGTATCCTTGGTTCACCAAGCTTAGGCAGGAATCACACAAGCAGTTTTTGATGTGGTTTTCTTTTTAGTCAAAACTAGAAGTATCTTCAAAAGAGAATAGGAAATATAACTGAAGGACAAATATATTGTTCCCTTCCTGCTGGAACCACTTTATCAAAAACTGCATGTGCGTTTGTAGCCTCAGGGTACAGCCACACGCAGGTTGTTGCTGCGTTCTGCTGCAGATTTTGCTGCACAAATTGACATGCTTTGGATTTAAAATCCGCAGGTCCACTTACACTGCAGATTTCCTTTTCACAGCGGGTAGATGAGATTTCTTAAAATCTCATCCAATAGGCTGATACTGTAAAATGCTGTGGTTTTACCGCACGCAAATCAGCGGAGTATTCGCAATGGATGGATATACCCTTATGTTAACATAGTGTTTATGTTGAGGATTTTGTACCCAAATTCAAGTACAGTCAGCTGTAGATTGTGGGCATCTGCGGATTTTCAAGACCACAGCGTAGTCTATCCATTGAAGAGTTTTTCTACAGATTATACCCTTGCCATGAAAACACTCTTCATTTAGTCACCAAGGTGGACATTTATTAAGAGCGGTGATTTAGACGCTGGTCTTAGTCACTGCTGGTGGAGGCGCACTTGGGAAAAGTGACTTGAGCAGCAAAAAGTCGCACATTTTGCCGCAAAAAAAGATCGGTGACATTAATACTCCAAAAAGTGGCGTATAATTTCTAATAAATTTCCCCCCAAGTCTTTATGGTTAGCTTTACCTATTATTCCCATTGATTTGCATGACATGACGGCCCATACATTACTTTCTCCTTCATCTCTCCCTGTACTAGTTATACCATGAATATGGGGGTATATAAAATAAGGGCGCAGATGTCATGAAGTAGAGGGATGGTCGTACAGGAAGGTGTAGCGTGTAAGTCAGTGGACTTATTACAGGGCTTTGCCATAGTCCGAGAGCAGAGAAGACATTAACATGTGGTATACCTATACATACATTGATATATTCACTACTAATAGTGCTTTGTATCAAGGTTTGCTGAATTTGTTGGTGTAAAGGTGTTTTTCATTGTCATTTCCTAAATTTTGACAGATATTTAAAGGGTTTTGTCTAAAATAAGCATGGTGATGGCCTAGGCCCAGGATAGATCATTAATATGTGATCGGTGGGGGTGCGACACTTGGGACCCCTGCCAGTCAGCACATCACGCCTATCTGTGGCATAGAAGGGAATGGGCCTGGGCTACAATACCAAATACGTCCACTATACAATGTACAGTGCTGTGAGGAGGCCGCAGCGCTCGTCGGTGTTCAGTATTTTGGGAGGCAGTCCCCCATGCTGGGCGCTGTATGGAGGGTTTGGCAAGCACTTACCTGTACAGCCGTTTTGTGTGCATTCGGAGTACATGTTTGCAGAGTACCCACAAACCACAGTACCTCCATCCAGTCATAGTCCACAAGAGCATGGAGATCAGTATGCAGAGTAAACTACAGGGTTTTGATAACATGTAGGTCATGTCATGGCGATGCATAGAGTATATTTTATACATTAGGATTTTAAGGTGTGAATCTCATCAAAGGGTGTTAGTCTAGATACTTGTATATTAATTATCTGCATTTTCTTTACTTGGTAAGTGAATTGACAGCAACAGTTTCAAGGGAATACTAGTGGTTTTGCTGTATCACATGACGCCATCCACTTTTAAGATTTTGGGAAGGTGCTTTTTCTCCTTGCAGACGTCCAGCTGGTGTAGAGTCCTACATGGAAAGATATATGCCAATAAGCGCTTCTCTGGAAGGAAGAAAATTCTCTAGTGCTACCTTATAGGTACCTACCATGTAAGTCAATACTGCCACCTGTAGGTCAGTATCTGACCTGTTAGAGAGCCTTAAAGCATGACTATATGGATATTATCCAAACCAGAGATATCCATAGTCATGTTTCAAGGCTTTTTAAAGGGGTACTCTCACTTCAGCAAATAGCATTTATTATGTATAAAGCCACTTACTAATGTATTGTTGTTACCCATATTTCTTCTATTTTTTTTCCTGCAATCCATCAGTGTGGCCTTGCACACTATAGGAAAAAGCACCAGTCTGTATGAGCACCGGCTCTCCAGAGAGGCTGTCGCTTTTGCCTAGATTGTGCAAGTACGGCCACTGCTGCAGGGTGGTCGTAGCCAAGGAAACAAGAAGTATATAATATGATGGAAAAATGAATCCAGCCAGCAAAGGAGGCAATATGGAGAATCACAATACATTAGTAAGTGCCTTGTATTAAAGGGGTTCTGCACTTTGTTTTAACTGATGATCTATCCTCTGGATAGATCATCAGCTTCTGATCGGCGGGGTTCTGACGCCCGGGACCCCTGCCGATCAGCTGTTTGAGAAGACAGCGGCGCTCCAGTAGCGCCGCGGCCTTCTCACTGTTTACCGCTGGCCGAGTGATGTCACAACTAGTATCAACTAGCGTGGGCGGGGCTAAGCTCTGTTCACTTGAATGGAGTTTAGCCCCGCCCACGCTAGTTGATACTAGTCGTGACATCAGTGGGCCGGCGGTAAACAGTGAGTAGGCCGCGGCACTGCTGGAGCGCCGCTGCCTTCTCAAACAGCTGATCGGCGGCGGTCCCGGGTGTCGGACCCCCGCCGATAAGATGCTGATGATCTATCCAGAGGATAGATCATCAGTTAAGACAAAGTGCAGAACCTACATGATAAATGCCACTTGATGAAGTGAGAGAACTCCTTTAATGAGTCAGATATTGACTTACATGGTGGCCCTGGAGAGATGGTTTACTTCCTTCTGGAGGAGATTTAATTTGCATCTTTTCAAGCCTGAAATGAGGAAATACATTGTAGTAGTTGCTGTAGATGAAATGGCTCTTTGACATGCTTGTATTAATGACGGTGTTTCAGTCCAAAGAGCACAGATAAGGGAAGTGATAAGGGATGTTTGGATGTGGCTACAGAGACAGCTTGGATCAGACCAGTTCCTCAAAATGACACCTGATACTACAAGCTGAACAGTATTTAAATCATTGCCAAACCCGCCAGCGACAGCAGCGCTGAGGGCTTTCAGGTGCCTGCACGGGGCTCACTCCAGGTGCTCATGTTTTCCTGTCTTTATCATCCAAAAAAAGAATATTTTGTTAAGTGTTTCTAAAAAAAATCTTTCCTTTCTGTGAACGTGCCATATGTGCTAGGTAATCGTGAGCCCATGGGCAACATGTCTTGTGGCTTCACAGTGTAAATATTAATAGGGAACCAACAGAACAAGCGCTTGTTCAGCAATGGCGTCGGCGTACTGCCTGCTTACCTGCTGTGCTGCTTCTACCTCTACTACACCTCTGCTTGGCAGTACAACACGATTATTAGATGCGTTCATCTCGCATACTCACAAGACCTCAGATTCTGCAAAACCTCTTTGACTACCTCTTTCAGTATTGTGTATTCAGTTATTTGCAGGTCTTTGCATGATGTGCGTATATGTCCATTAGGATCTACACAGATTCCATTCTCTCTCATCCCTGCAGCTAGGGCAGAGACGTCACAGGGAAAATCACATTCCCTGCCGATATCTTACTGCTAGTCAACAGGCTACAGACTGTTTTAGGACTGCTCCCTTGGCAGGTTATGGAATGCTTCAAAAGTATAATTCTGCTTTTAACAGGTTAAAATTACCAATGACAAAATTCTGATGGTTACCCATAGGGTATCTGCACACAAACTATTTTAAATTGGAGTAGATTGTTGTTTTTTTTCCTTCAGTTTGTGTCTCTGAATCAGTTTGGTTCTTGAGTTCTTTTTTCCCTTGACATCGGCTTTCATGCATTTTTCAGTAACTATCAGTGCACCATCCCTCAGTTCTGTTATTTTTTTTCACTCACCCATTGGCTTGAATGGGCAGGTCCTGGGAGAAAAACACAAATCTAGAACATGCTGCCTTTTTTCCATGCAGCGCAATCTGCATGAGGAAGTACACCCATGTGGATAACCCCCTAACTATTCTGCCGACAAACATGGACGTGTGGTGAGCTCACCCAGTTACCTCCCTTTTTTTAATGCCAGTGCCAGCAAGGAAATACGGAACAGAGAAAAATCTGGCTCCAGTGGATGAATCAAAACTGTTCAGTATTTTATCAGTGCCTGTACACACATGGAAAACACTCCAGTAAAGTTGTTACCATTTTAGCTGAGTGTTTTCCATGTGTGTACAGGCACTGATCAAGTATTAAAGACTTTTAATTCATCCACTGGTGCCGGAATTTTCTCTGTTCATTAACTGTAATGGCTCAGTTTTCAGTTGGGGTGCGTGCTGGGTTAAATGCGGGTGGTACCGGCATGTGAAAAACGCTTGTATGCATAGTATTTAATTAAAAATCAATATAAATTAAGATACAAAGTTACAAAATATTTTATAGATGGGAAGGTCTACCTTCACACCTTTTTTATTGTTCCAAGTAAATAAGCAGTTTTAAATCGTATTACTTTAAATAAAAAGTAGTTTTTTTTTGTTCCACCAGCTCCATGCAGTCCCATGTGTTTTCATGGTAACAGATTACATACCATTTAGTATCCCGATGCCGCAGTCATCTGCTTTCTCATTTGTCTCCTATTTACTAATACGCGTTTTGTAGGTGAGCAAAAAGTGGGAAACGGATGGTAGAGAATTGCAGAACGAGACTTACATGTTAGATGCATTGGAGCAGTGAAATGCAATGTTGTGAAGCTGAATTTTTAGTTTTTAATTGAAAAATATTTTAACATGTGACTTAAGAGCAGAATTGTACTCCAAGAGCTTGTTTATGGGGCCTCAGATGCAGACAATGTGATATCCACACAGCTGCCCAGATCTCTGAGTCTATTAGGGATTTGTAGATAATGTAGTTACCTCAAATGTTGGCTTGTGGACCTTCAAGTACTTTTAGAAATCAGTACTTTGTAGACATCAGTATGTACATGGCTTAAATGGTCACACAACCTCAAGTGCAGTTCCAATCCCGTGTATCACTTGATCAACATTGAAGAGGACCGGCTTACTTCATGCCGTTCCTGTATTATTTTCAGAGTGCCAACCTTGTGTGTCCTGCTCTTTGTGCTGATGGTAATTGTGTCTCTTCTGTGTGCATGCCTGAAATTGGTTTTATGTATGCAGGCCATGGTTACATTCATAGTAAGAAAGAAAAGTGTGTTGAAGTACATGAGACATTCATTTGAGGGTTCCCTTATTTGGTCCCTAGTATCACTGCATTCGGATCCGGTTGAGGGGAAAATGAAAATTCTTCCTTGCCCTGATTCCTCCTGAAGGGATCAAATGCTGTATTGTTGTCGTAATACTAAAGGACAAAAAAAATATATAAAGCAGGCACGCAAGCAAAAATTGGACCAGATACAAATATCACCTCTACACAATTAAGTTATACGGTCAAAAGGATGAAATAAAAGTATATAACATAACTCTAGGTTTGCACACTTTCCACGTGTGGGTAAAATGCACATGGACTTTAGATACAGTCATCCTTATGTAAGAATGTAACCTTTGTTTCCTTGAAAGCCATGGTTTGATTCTGTGACTTGCCACTATGTGCTCACATGTAATAAACACATTTTGTACAAAGCTCCATTCTCCATTTATGTATGTCATTATTCAAATGGGGCATCTGTTTTCGCTGTAGAAGATGAAGCCAAGTTTGACCCCACATAATAATTTTTTAGATGTGCTATGGGGGGAAAAAAGCTTATACTACCAAACAAAATTGCACAGGTCTCATGAACTCTCAAGGCTGGATTTACCTAACGCCCACCCCCCTTAGTTAGATGAACCTTTGAAAACCAACGGTTTTGGTCATATTTCACCAGTGAATTAGCAGTTCATATATATGACCAATATCCAGATGAGTACACTGTTTAATGAACAGACAAGACGTCTTATTTGCACTTGTGATCATAAGCTTTGTGGGGCTGCAGTGTACCCCGAGTCACACTGTGCTGGATGTAAAGGGGAACTGCATATGTAATTTGGCATTAACGATTGGTTCCTCATTCTGCAGTGAATGTGAGAAGCTGCTTTAAGTTCTTATGCACTTTGTGACTATTTTTTCTTTTGGACTTTGCAACGCAGTGGATGCACATTACACTACACGTAACTGGATCATATGAAGTGTATACAGTTTTTGCATGAGTATTTGACATGTTTTCTTTCCAAGCCCTTCTTTTAATGTTGTGTTTACAACTTGTGATCATGTAGTGGTGCCTTACGTTGTGAGCGCTGTTATTCCAGTGTATCTGTGACTAGACATATTGCGGATCCCAGACTTCAGCTGAATGGAAGGATGCTTGTTGAACCATTACTTGTTTTCTAATCTGTAAAGCAAATGGTAAATAAAATAGATCTTTCTAACGAGTTGTGGTTTCCTCTGTTCATTATTTGGTTTTCTGCCCTATTAAACGTACAATAAATTTACTTGATTCTTCTGTTTCCAGTTCCACAACATTCCCTATCTGTTGCAAATTATATACATTTAGGGGTGAAATACTCTCCAAGAATCAGAAACAAAACCATGTCACATACAGTTTTCTAGATATTTGCACAGTGGACAACAGTTTCTGCTGTTTTTTAAGCTAGTAACGTGAAACAACATTTACAAGACCTTCCTGTGTGGAGCTGCATTTCGTAGGATCCACTGGAGTTTCTGCACACATCACTCACAGATCTAGATAAGCATTGTGTGTCTGGATTTGAGAAATACAGTATCTACTTACACTATTTAAGGTGCTCTTTGTAAGTCTTATAGGCCAGGCAGTGCTCCTCTGGAATTCTGGGGAAAGGTTATTCAAATAAGCTCTCAACAAGCTCTGTCTCTAATGCTACCAGATGTAAGGCAGCTATCCTATAAGTCAATGTTTGACCTTTTAAAAGGCCTTAAAGGCATGACTTGGATATTAAGGAATCTGCAGACAGCTATTTCAGAGCGTATTGGCTTAACTGGATGAGAGGATTAGATCAGGATTTGGGGAATACAATATCTCCTTATGAAGAGCACCTTAAACAGAATGAGGAGTCTTATAGGCCGGGTAACGCTCCTGTGTAATTCTGGAAAGAGGGTATTCAAATGAGCTCTTAATCTCTGGCTTTCATGCTACCAGTAAGTTAGCTTTCCTATAAGTCAATGTTCGACCCTTTAAGAGGCTTTTAGGCATGACTTGGATAATAATTAATGGGAACCTGTCATGTGGATATTTGATTATAATCTAACTAATTATATACAATCATTAACTACTAAAAAGTACCTTAGATGTATTCACTTACTGGTGTGACAGATGGTTACCTCATAATATACACACAAAGATGCCACATGCTGATTTGAGTCCAGCGTGATGTCATTGAGTCCAGCGTTTATTTAATTCAGAGCTATAGCCACTCCCCTGCCCACCTGCTGCTGATTCATATGGAAAAAAAACTCATTCAGCAGCAGGTGGGCGGGGAGAGTCAGGAGCTCATGAATATTCAGGACTCATCATTATCAGCTGGAGCTTTTCAATACAAGATGTTGGCAGATTGACTGGGTCAATTAAAGAAAGTGACCCAGCATTTTGCTAAGAGAATCGGTCACTTATTTATGTTGCCCTTAGTTAGGACACCATGAAACTGGTGACAGGTTCCCTTTAAGCCAGCATCTTATCTGCATACAGCTGTTTCAGGGTGATTGCCCCTCAGTGCAGAGCAGAGAGTACTGTATGTATTCATCTGGGGAGTTTTATAACTGCCGCTAATCATTGTAGGAATGCTTACTTATATAACTCCACTCCAGTTGGATATTTACTATTCTATTTGCGTGACTTTTGTGGCATAATAAAATTGCACACCATATTTGTAACAAAATCTGTGAATTTTCCCCTATCACCCACATTTTAGAAGTGGCAAGAAAAGAGGGCGTTGCTGCAGGTCCGTCACATTTATCTTTATACACACCAGTTTTCTGGCTTGAATAATAAAAATTCTACAGCAGTCCTCCTCGTATGGCTAGCGGAAAGACTCGCCAAATCTATGAGAGGTATGCGCCTCAACATAAGTTTGGCACGTCCTTTGGCATCACAGGGGGAATCAAGACTTGATAAATGTTCCCCCTTGGTCCTTTTAGATAGGGCAGAAAACATATTTACACTTACATAGAGGAACTTGGTGGGGAGAAGGTGTGTCTGAGAGTAGCTAGGAAGGATTTCATAGATGATGATGTAATCACACAGGAGATCTAGCTCTGAATTGCTGGTCAGATTGGTGATCACATGACATAATGAAAGGATTCAAAATGTGTGGTTCCAACTGAGAGGGAATGAAATAAAAAAAATTTACATTTTACCTAGTCAGGTTGTGTCTTTAGTAGTAGTATTCATTTTTACAGGAAATGTAATGTTTTAAACATTGTTTAATTTAAATAGTTGTGTAATTTTTTTCAATTATATTTTTATATGGCCTTTTATGGATACTCTTTGTCCTTATGACCTGTTAGGGTGCCTTTACACACTGCAGATTTTGTCGCAGAATTTTCTGTGTCTGAAAATCAGTTCCAGTCATTTGAATGGGGTGGCAAGCACCTGGACTTCTGCAAGCCCGTTCAGGTGAATGGAACAGATTTTCAGCCTCGGAAAATTCAGCAACAAAATCTGCAGCAGGTGACGGGGACATTAACATCATAGAGGGTGGTCTCATGTTTGATAAGCCAGTCTCACTCTGGCAGATTTGAGCTGTCCCATTAGTGTTGATCGAGCACCAAAGTGCTCAGGTGCTCGAGTAGAACACTTTGGGATGCACAATGGAAGTCAATGGGAGAACCCGAGCATTAAACCAGGCACCCCCTGCTCTGAAGAGTGGAGGGTGTCTGGTTCACAGGAAAAGGTCAGAAATGGATGGAAACACCGCTGAAATGGTTCAGGAACAGCATGAGGAGGATGTCTGGATGCATCTTGGACTCCCAGGTCGCTGCTGGGAACGATGTTGTCCGAGTAGTACGCCACTTTTACAGACTGACAATAATACGCACAAAATCGAAGATAAAATCGATTTTAGGAAAAGTGCAAGTGCTGCCAAAAATTACAAGAAAAAGGCACTCCGATACAACCTGTATATAACATAAAGGACGGCCTAATTCACATTGTGGTACAATTGTTCAGGTAGTGGGACTCCTACACTCATAAAGCCTATGCACTAAGTGAAAGGGCTTCCAAAAATTACAAGGAACCAGCATTCCAATACACCCTTTATTGCACATAGGAGGGCATCATACACACCCTTGAAAAATTATGATTGATGGCCTGCTGGTGACCCTCTAAAACATTAGGAGCAAGGGCCTGCTAGTGACCCTCTAAATAATTAGGGGTGAGGGCCTGCTGCTGATCTGACCATCTGAAACATTCCGGGCGATGGCCTTCTGCTGATCTGGCCATCTAAAGCATTTAGGGCAAGGGCCTGCTGGTGACCCTCTAAAACATTAGGGGTGAGGGTCTGCTGCTGAGTTGACCCTCTAAAACATTAGGGGCGGGGGTCTGGTGCTGAGCTGACCTACTAAAACATTAGGGGTGAGGGCCTGCTACTGATCTGACCATCTAAAACAGGGGCAAGGGCCTGCTGCTGATCTGACCATCTAAAACATTATGTGCGAGGGCCTGCTGGTGACCCTCTAAAACATTAGGGGCTAGGGCCTGCTTTTGATCTGACCATCTAAAACATTAGGGGCGAGGGCCTGCTGCTGATCTGACCATCTAAAACATTATGGGTGAGGGCCTGCTGTTGACCCTCTAAAACATTAGGGGTGAAGGCCTGCTGCTGATCTGACCATCTAAAACATTAGGGGCGAGGGCCTGCTGTTGACCCTCTAAAACATTAGGGGTGAGGGCCTGCTGCTGATCTGACCATCTAAAACATTAGGGGCGAGGGCCTGCTGCTAATCTGACCATCTAAAACATTAGGGGTGAGGGTCTGCTTCTGAGCTGACCCTCTAAAACATTAGGGGCGAGTGCCTGCTGCTGATCTGACCATCTAAAACATTAGGAGGGAGGGCAGCCTAATAAGCATGTTGATATGATGGTGGAGGAGGAGGAGAATGAGAAAAGGAAGATTGAACCATATACCCTTTTTTGTGGTGGAAGGGGAAGGGGTGCATGGGAATAAAAGCCATATTTAAAGTGCCTTTATGTTCAGCCGCTTTCCTCTGGTGGAGTAGAGAAGTCAGGGGAAATCCAGGCCTTGTTCATTTTGATCAGAGTCAACCTGTCTGCATTTTCAGTTACAGGCGGATGCGCTAATCAGTTATTATGCCCCCAGAAGCACTAAATACCCGCTTTGACAAAATGCTGGTGGCAGGGCAGGCCAGCACCTCCAAGGCATAGAGCACCAGTTTGTGCCACGTGTCCAGCTTGGACACCCAGTAGTTGTAAGGCACAGAGGGATCACTGAGGACGCTGACATGGTCTGCTACATACTCCTTCACCATCTTCCAAAACCTTTCCCTCCTTGTGACACTAGGCCGCGCATCAGGGTGGGGGTGCTGGCGGGGTGTCATGAAACTGTCCCAGGCCTTGGAGAGTGTTGCCCTGCCTCTGTTGGAACTGCTGTGTGTTCCCCTCGTTTCCCCTCCTCGGTTGCCGAAGGAACTACGTACTCTGCCGCCAGCTTAGTAAGCTGGAAATTTTTGGAGCAATTTTCCCACAAGGACCTTCTGGTATTGCACCATTTTGCTAGTCCTCTCCACCACAGGAATAAGAGATGAGAAGTTCTCTTTGTAGCAGGGATCGAGAAGAGTGAACAACCAGTAATCGGTGTTGGCCAAAATGCGAATAACGCGAGGGTCCCGGGAAAGGCAGCATAACATAAAGTCAGCCATGTGTGCTAGAGTCCCAACAGACAAGACTTCGCTGTCCTCATCAGGAGGATGGCTCTCAATCTCCTCATCCTCTTCCTCCTCTTTGGCCCATCCACGCTGAACAGATGGAATAAACCTGCTATGGGTGCTACCCTCTTTAGCGGAAGCAACCGTCTCCTGCTCCTCCTTCTCATCATCCAATTCACGCTGAGAAGACAAACTGAGGGTGCTCTGGCTATCACCCTGTGTACTGTCTTCCCCCATTTCCACCTCTTCCACATGCAAAGCGTCCGCCTTCATTGTGAGGAAGCGTTTCAGTAGACACAGAAGTAGGATGGTTACACTGATAATAGCAGCATTGCCGCTCACCATCTGTGTTGATTCCTCAAAGTTGCGCAAAACCTCACAGAGGTCAGACATCCATGCCCACTTGTCGATTTGTGAAGAGCGGAAAGGTGACGACCATGTTGCAGCTGGCATTCCACTACTGCCCTCTGCTGCTCACAAAGCCTGGCCAACATGTGGAACGTGGAGTTCAAGCGCGTGCTCACGTCGCACAACAGTCGGTGAGCTAGTAATTGCAAGTGCTGCTGCAGTGTTGCCTGACCGGCGGCAGCTGTAGATGACTTTCGGAAATGGGCACACACCCGGCGCACCTTCACCAGTAGCTCAGGCAAATTGGGGTTGAGAAACCGCTGAACCACTAAGTTGAACACGTGGGCTAGGCATGGTATGTGTGAGAACTTGCCAAGCTCCAAAGCCACCACGAAGTTACGGCCATTATCGGACACAACCATGCCTGGCTGTAGGTTGAGTGGCGAGAGCCACAGCTCAGTCTGGTCCCTTATACCCTGCCATTAGTTTCAGCACGGCCTGTTGCTGCTTCCTCACTGCAGTGCTACACTGCTTCCAGCTACTGACTAATGGCTGACTGGTGCTGCAAGATGATAATTCAGAGGTGGAAGTGAAGGAGGAGGTAGAGGAGGAGAAGGGGAGGTTGTAGCCACTAATGTAGGTGGTGGCAGAAATGCTGATTAAAATAGGGCCCGCAATCTTTGGCGTTGGTAGTACCTGTGCCATTCAAGGGTACGACTCGCTCCCGGCCTCCACAACGTTCAATCAGTGTGCTGTCAGGGAAAGTAGCGTCCCTGGCCAAAAGCACTTGTCCATGTGTCAGTCGTTAAGTGGACCTTCCCAATAACTGCCTTGGTCAGTGCACGGGTGATGTTACGGAACACCAGGAAAAATAGTGGCGGCTGGGGACTGAGTAACGAAGGACGGCCACCGCCATCAGGATGCGGAAAGCCTTTAGTGCTTTGGCCTGTGGGTGGGTGACTGGGTATTTGCACTTTCGTTCAAAGGCCTGGGGTATGGACATCTGTATGCTGCACTGGGACACAGAAGTGGATGTGCTAGATGATGGTGCTTGCAAAGGTCCAGGTGCAGGTCGGGAGGCATCTGGGCCTGCGTCTTGGACAGGGGATTGGCCAGCACATAACACTGGGGAAGAGGAGGCAGTGGTGTGACCCGCAGACACTGATTGTGGACCCAGGGGTTCGGCCCACCTATTAGGGTGCTTGATGCCATGTGGCGGATCATGCTGGTGGTGGTGAGGTTGCTAGTGTTCACACCCCTGCTTATTTTGGTACGGCACAGGTTGCAAATGACAATTCTTTTATCGTCCGCACTTTCCTCAAAAAAGCGCCAGACTGCGGAACACCTACCCCTTAGCAAGGGAGATTGCTGCAAGAGGGTGCTCTGGGGAACAGTTGCGGGCCTGTTTAGTGTGGCCCACCTTCTCCCTTTTGCCACTCCACTGCCTCTTCCAGCCTGTTGCGGTGCTGCGGATCCCTCCCCCTATGTACTGCTGTCCTCGCTCCGCTTGCCACCTTCCCAGGTTCGGTCAGTGATTTCATCGTCCACCACCTCCTCTTCCACTTCCTCACTGTGGTCATCCTCCTGACTTGTTGACCTAACAAGAACCTCATTTATTGACAACTGTGTCTCATCCTCATCATCAATCTCTTGAGACACTAATTACTGTTGACTTATTGGCAACTGTGTCTCATCATCATCATCATCGACCTCGTGAAACACTAATTGCCGTTCCCCACCGTCATCTTTTTCTGACTGTGGATGTTCAAGAGTTTGGGAATCAGTGCACAAGATCTCCTCATGTCCCACTTCAAGCGGGCTTGGCGAGAGGGCCAAATCAAGGAATGGCGATGAAAAGAGCTCCTTGGAATATCTGAGTGTGTGATCACTTGTTTGCCAAGACTCTCCATGGTGGGAGGAAGAAGTATCAGGGTGAGGATTCTGTTGACCAGACTCTTGGCTACTGAGACTAGACTTTGTGGAAGACAGGGTGGTGCTTAACCGACTGGAAGCATTATCTGCTGCAATCCAACCGACCACCTGGTCGCACTGGTGTGACTTCGCCGCCCTGCAAACTGGGACATGAAGCTAGGTATCGTGGATTAGTGTGTTTTTTGTGCTCTGGCAGCAGGCACAGTTTCACCACGGCCTCTGCGTGCACCATCAGCAGCATGGCCACTTCCCCGTCCCTTACTGCTCAGCTTGAGCATATTAAATGGTATATATGCTTGCAAGTATGTCACACGTACAGTAGCGCAGGTTTTGTAAGTGTATGCGCAAATAAATTAAACTGAATGTCACAGATATTTAGGATGCTCAAACGTTATACAGGAGATGTAGCGCAGGTAATGTCGCTGTCAACAGCGGCGAAAAAATTAAACTGAATTTTAACTGATATTTAGGATGTGCAAACGTTATACAGGAGATGTAGCGCAGGTAATGTCGCTGTCACCAGCGGCGAAAAAATTCAACTGAATCTCACAGATATTTAGGATGCGCAAATGTAACACAACAGATGTAGCAGAAGTTATGTCACTGTCAGCAGCGGCAAAACACTTGCACGCAATTTAGCGCAGGTTGCGCTAATAATATATATTGCAGCCAGATAAAACAATAGTCCTTAAAAGGACTTTTGGGTCTCCACTTTTCAACAATAAACCCTGCCTAAAAAAAATAAACCAATTCCTGTCCCTACACTATCTGTCCCTTCTACTGCAGCTCTCCCTGACTAAGACTGAGCGGAACCACGTGTCATCGGGTGCTATATAGCACCCGATAGCGCGTTCGGCCAGCCAATCACTGTAATGCCAGTAACCAACATGGCTACGGCATTACAGTGAGTGCCAGTACGTCCCCGCACGTTAATTGGCTGCATATCAGCAAACAAACGTGTGGGGAGGAGACTCGGGCATCAGACAAAATGGTGTTCGGACGAGCATGCTCGCCCAACACTACTGTCCATGTATTGTATGGTCAACTTGTGATGTGAATGGTCAAGTGTAGGACATTTTCATACGACTGACCCAGTCACCTGTTTGCTGGTGGCCTGAGACGCCAGTCCTGATTCAATTTGACATTCATAATGTTGTGGTATCAAAAAATGATCCAGACTGTTAATTTATTAGTTTAATTGCCGATGGAAAAATCTACTTTTACTTTACAAAAACAACACTGGAAGCTTGGAAAAAAATTATCACTACAAGTATGTACAATATCAAAAAGTTCAGTGATAAAAACAGTGCAAGTGTTATTAAATAATATTTGCAATATGTTACAAATTCTATAGAGACAAAGAGCATTAATAAACTGTAAACCAAACATGTCAATGAAATTCAGATCTCCTACAGAGAACACAGCTAGATTTCAGCAGACTCCACAGGATGGCCAAATAATGATGTTCTGTTTGATTCATAGGCTTCACTGTAGCAAGAAATGGCAGTTTCAATTTGTGAGATCCACATTTTCTGTGAAATATATAAAAGAATTAGAAATCGTATTTTGAAATCATTCTAGTGTACCATATTCTATGTGCCAATACTGTATATCCCCAGTTTTATGTATTGTAAGTTTTATACCAAAGAACATCTTAGGCCTCTTTCACACGAGCGATACAGATTGTGTCAGGATCTGTTCAGGAAAAAACGGATGGTTTTGCACGCAAGTTGAATCAGATTTTTCTGCGATTGCCTTAGCGTGTGTCCATTTTTTCCGTATGGATGAAATTGGTTTTGGTGCGTTTTCCACATGCGTTCAGAAAAACTGAGGAATAACACTAAACATCTTCTATCAGTGAAAACCGCATTGCATTCGGATGCCTTCCATTTTTCACGCAAGCCCTATGCAGTCCTATAGGGCCAGGGCTGCGCGAAAAATGCACAGTATAGAACATGCTGCCGTTTTTCTGAACACAGAGATGTACTGCATGGGTCAGGATTCAGTCCGGATGCTATGCATTCACAACATGCATCGCAACCGGACCGAAAACTTGCTTGTGTGAAAGAGCCCTTAGGGTAGCTTTTTTTTGCTTAGAAAGTCTATAAGTTGTGTCTGGTATTGCAGGTCATCCGATGGCGAACCTGGGGCACGGGTGCCAGAGGCTGCACTCAGAGCCCTCTCTGTGGGCACCCTCACCCTGGAAAAAGTCTATGGTACATCAATATGCCTTAGACTTTTCCTGCCATTCATCAGCGCAGGCCGCAATATTAACGGCACAGGCAGCGCACTGAATGTAGGCGGACAATTATAGCTAAATGATAGAGTACATGGAAGATATACTATACTGGACTGTGGTATTCAGGTTAGATTGCCGTGTTGGCACTTTGTGATATATAAGTGGATTTTGGGTTACACTTTGGGCACTCAGTCTCTAAAAGGTTCGCCATCACTGTCCTATGACTAATGTAAAAAATGAGAATCAGACAACATATAGTACATGATAATATCTTTCTAACAAAGCTAGAACCAGCCCTGGACCTCACATGGATCCAGAGATCTCCACATTCATTGTTCTGCTAGATTTATATCAAGCTGACAGCTCAAGGGGAGTGTCTTTTATATCTCATTCACTTCAACAAGAAGGAGCCATCCCATTAAAGTGAATGAGACGCCATAGTTGTAATTACACTGCTCATTGCTGCAGTTGCGATGGCGAGCTGGTAAACAGAGAAGAGATGGCAGCTCTCGTGTGAACACTGTCTTTTTTTCAAACAGCTGATTGGCAAGGGTGCTGGATGTCAGACCCCCGCCGATCTGATATTCTTGACACATCCTGAGGATAGGTCAACAATAGAAAAAAGTGGACAACCCCTCTAAGTAGATGCTGCAGAGCATACAGATACAGCCATGGGCAAGAGTTGTAATGTTTCTAGGTTAAAAAAAGCTGACTTTTTATTTTTTTTCCCCCTTTTATGTCATCTTGGCTTTACAAGAAAAACAAGAACGGTAGCAATTACTTGTCAGTTCTTTTATGGCATAAGGGATCAGCAACCTCTGGCCCTTCAGCTGTTCTGAAACTACAACTCCCAGAATCCTCCTTTCACTTCTATGGGAGTTACAAGAACAGCCGAGTAAGTGTGCATGCTGGGAGTTGTAGTTTCACAGCAGCTTGGAGTGCCAGAGGTTTCTGATGCCTGATATAATCTAAAGATAAAAAATAACAATATATGCTTTTTTCCACATAAAACAAAACCCACCTTAGCTGATTCAGTATTTGCTTGGAAAATGAAGGCAGCAATACACTGCTGATAGCGATTCTCATGCTGGATCAAAAATGCATGCTTCATTCCATACACTGCTCAGGGAGACATAAGAGAAGGGACTCAGTAATAATTTGTACTTCAGTTTTAAAATGATAAATTTGTACTGTAGAAAATAAAAGATCATGCATACAACAATGCCTTGTACATAAAAGCTCTATTATAGCACACCCGGGCACATTTGTCAAATTAAAGTTTTGTGAGGTAAAGATGTCGCACGCGCATTTGTGCTTTTTTTGGTGACATTTTGCGACCTTTGGTGGGTTTTGCCACTTTCAAAAGTGGAGTGAAAAGTTGGTGACCATTAGAAAAGACTTTTATGTCTTATTTAGGATGTGCAACTTTTAAAAAAGTTGCATCTTCACACAACCCCTTGGCGTACTTTCATTGACAGCCTCAAACAAACCTACAATGATACATCCCCCCCCCCCCCCCCCCCCCCTTCCCCGGGTCCACATTACCTAGACAATCCATCTGTCCTCCATGAGGCACCATATTATCCCCTTGATGCAATTACATCTTTTTTTTCTCCTTATGGAATGCATGAGATTTAAAAAGACACTAAAACATAGGTACCCAGAGATATAATACGAGCTCATATGGGTATTTACTAAGGTACTTAGATCTGTAACTAGGCCATGGTCATGAATGATCTTAGTCTTGTGCAATGTTCTGTCCATTTACGGACCCATTTCTCTTTTCCTGCTGAACAATAATGAACTAACAGAAACAAGAGAAAAAGAACACCTTCTCATAAAGGGACTACACGATCAACAGTTTCCCTAATGTACATCGAATTTCCAAATCGCTGCCTTTATCAGGATCTCCTCTGGTAATATGGGAGCTTTTCTGGTGCCATTTACAGTGGCTGTGTTGTGTGAATCAATTTGTACATTATAATATCCCTTCCATGTATATTTTTTACCGATGGTAGCAGTAAAACAACAAGCAGAAATGAGATTTCCTGGCACCTGCTTCCCCTTTTTACAAAAAAAAATAATAATAATTCCTTATTACCAAGACAGCACTTCAGGTGATAATATAAAGGAATTGGTAATAATGCAGTTCATTATGTGCAGTCAGCTTTACCAATATTTACCCTCAATTATATCTTTGAGCTTGATTGATAAATTAAACGTCTCAGCCATTTGTTTGGTGACCTACTCATTTACCTGTGACATGGAAGAGGTCAATGCTTTTAACGGTCAATCTGTCAAGTGGAATTGGCTGGTCCACAACCTTACAATAACCTCCCTCTTTCACGATGGTCTGCAGCTCTGGGTGTAAAGACGGATATGTTGTACTGGCTTCTAGATTCGAAGACTTCTGTAAAAGAAACATTTAGACTGAATACTAATGGGAATATTTCCAACCCAGGCACAGTGGAAGAACGTTCAGTGTAATACTGACGAAGCATAGACGCTGGGAAAAGACAAATATGTGCTGGTCATGAAGCGGATGGGTGACATTAAGGACTGGTGATTACTGCAGTGACTACTCTTAGTTACCCGTTTGTTTCTTTTAATCTTTGTAATTAGCAGAAAGTCATCAAAAAGCAGCAGGTATACGTCGAGTAGACGCGTGCTCTCTGGAAAGAAAACAGGAGTATAAATGCTAAGGTAAAAGATTATAGGTAGCAGCGTCTCATTAGGAGTACAGTAAAATACTGACCTGTCATGGTGAGTCTCCCCTCATAGAGGAGGTGTCTATTGGGAGAAGAAAGTATGGTCTCGACATTGGTGTCTTTAAAATAGTGCTTCAGGCCCTGAATAATAAAAATAAAAATAATTACCCAGAATGATGGTACAGTGCGGGTAAGGAAGACCCTTATTTCTGATATTTGCGGACTCTGTACTAACAGGGAATGTCCCACAGGATTGGCGCATGGCAAATGTGGTGCCAATATTCAAAAAGGGTCCAAAAACAGAGCCTGGAAACTATAGGCCGGTAAGTTTAACATCTGTTGTGGGTAAACTGTTTGAAGGTTTTCTGAGAGATGCTATGTTAGAGCATCTTATGGGAAATAAGCAAATAACGCCATATCAGCATGGCTTCGTGAGGGATCGGTCATGTCAAACTAATTTAATCAGTTTCTATGAGGAGGTAAGTACTAGACTTGACAGCGGCAAATCAATGGATGTCGTGTATCTGGACTTCTCCAAAGCATTTGACACTGTACCTCATAAAAGGTTAGTATATAAAATGAGAATGCTCGGACTCGGAGAAAACGTCTGTAAGTGGGTAAGTAACTGGCTCAATGATAGAAAACAGAGGGTGGTTATTAACGGTACATACTCAGATTGGGTCACTGTCACTAGTGGAGTACCTCAGGGGTCAGTATTGGGCCCTATTCTCTTCAATATATTTATTAATGATCTTGTAGAAGGCTTGCATAGTAAAATATCAATTTTCGCAGATGACACTAAACTGTGTAAAGTAATTAACACTGAAGAGGACAGTATACTACTACAGAGGGATCTGGATAGATTGGAGGCTTGGGCAGATAAGTGGCAGATGAGGTTTAACACTGAGAAATGTAAAGTTATGCACATGGGAAGGAATAATGCAAGTCACCCGTACATACTAAATGGTAAAACACTCGGTAACACTGACATGGAAAAGGATCTAGGAATTTTAATAAACAGCAAACTAAGCTGCAAAAAACAGTGTCAGGCAGCGGCTGCCAAGGCCAATAAGATAATGGGTTGCATCAAAAGGGGCATAGATGCCCGTGATGAGAACATATTCCTACTACTTTACAAATCACTGGTCAGACCACACATGGAGTACTGTGTACAGTTCTGGGCTCCTGTAAACAAGGCAGACATAGCAGAGCTGGAGAGGGTCCAGAGGAGGGCAACTAAAGTAATAACTGGAATGGGGCAACTACAGTACCCTGAAAGATTATCAAAATTAGGGTTATTCACGTTAGAAAAAAGACGACTGAGGGGAGATCTAATTACTATGTATAAATATATCAGGGGCAGTACAGAGATCTATCCCATCATCTATTTATCCCCAGGACTGTGACTGTGACGAGGGGACATCCTCTGCGTTTGGAGGAAAGAAGGTTTGTACACAAACATAGAAAAGGGTTCTTTACGGTAAGAGCAGTGAGACTATGGAACTCTCTGCCTGAGGAGGTGGTGATGGTGAGTACAATAAAGGAATTCAAGAGGGGCCTGGATGTATTTCTGGAGTGTAATAATATTACAGGCTATAGCTACTAGAGAGGGGTCGTTGATCCAGGGAGTTATTCTGATTGCCTGATTGGAGTCGGGAAGGAATTTTTTATTCCCCTAAAGTGAGGAAAATTGGCTTCTACCTCACAGGGTTTTTTTTGCCTTCCTCTGGATCAACTTGTAGGATGACAGGCCGAACTGGATGGACAAATGTCTTTTTTCGGCCTTATGTACTATGTTACATCAGCTGTAGAAATACAAGATATGTAGTATGCCTCTCCTCCCATTCCCCTTGTAATGATAATTCTGGAGCATCTAGTATTATGGCTCAATGATGTGACGTTCCTTTATTATTCCGGCTAGAAGTTATGATTGAATTACTAGCATCGCAATGAAGGTCCAGATGGGTATTACCAGTTGGGGGAAAGGGGTGTGTCCCTGCACAATCTGATAATATCCAATCAGTGCCTTTCAGTGTCAGACTGTGCAGGGACACACCCCAACTGGTAACATCCATCTGGACGTTCACTCAGGGGCGTAGCTAAAGGCTCATGGGCCCTGGTACAAGAGTTCAGCCGGGCCCCCTTCCCTCAGTGCTTTGTGGCCAGGGACAGGGAAGCACATAGCCTTCATGTATGCCTGAAGCAAAAAATTGAAACGGCACCCCACCCCCATGTCAACTTCTTGACCTAACCCCTTCCCTCCAGCCAGAGGTGGAACTTGACCAGCATGCACTTTCTATAATACTGGGTCTTTGCGGCCCCCTCAGGCTCCTGGGCCCGGTAGAAACTGCTAACTCTGCAGCCCCTTTAACTACGCCCCTGACTTCACTGCAAATTGCTATTAATTTAATCACACTTCTAGAAGGAATAATAAAGGAATGGCACATCATAGAGGTATACGAATAGATGCTCCAGAATTGTTATTACATGAGCATTATAAGTAGTTACTAAAACAGACATGTCAGGAGAGGTGATAGGTCCTCTTTTTGGCATTACGCAATAAATACATTTGGCTATGTGCTATAGTAATACAAAGTGAAACCAGCATCTTCCTCATTTTGCTGAAATTTCCCTAATTACGGGTTTATGGTAATAGAATAACTAAAAGACAGTTTCTCTCCCTCAGTGGGTTTGAGAGGGGAAGGTGAGAAGCAGAGGGAGGACATCTGGCTAAGGCACACAGCATAGCTCTAACAGCACCCCAGGAGTAGCCCACCCATTGCGGTAAATAGAAGACAAGGATGGGAAGATTCTCTGTATGAGGGGAGTGGGAGCAGGGGAGATGTCTGATTGGCTCAGAGCACACAGAACAGCTCTGACCTTACACCCGGAACAGTCCACCCACTCAGAAGCGAGATGAACCAGAATTGTTATTTTATGGCAGATGCAAGTAGGTACTAAAACGGACATGTCAGGAGAGGTGACAGGTCCTCTTTAAGACCGAGCTTTCAGCTATTACTGATTAGTCACAATGATACACGGTCACAAAGGTTAACTACTTCGGGCACTCCCGAAAACACAGAATCCTCTGACGATAAGCGGAGAGTGTTCTCAAGAAAAACAACTGGTGAAATGACGCATTGCACAGTTTCCAAGAAATGAATGAGCATAGATTTGGTGGATCCTCTAGAGTGAAAGGCTGTCATTTTGTAGCTACTCTAATAGACCCCCCCAAACCTATATTAACTCAGAATTCCCTAATAGGCAATTATGTTTTTTTAAACAAGTTCTTTAAAATATTCAAATACCTCTGGGATGAAGAATCGTTTGTCTCTCTCCCATAGACATGGCCATCCAATTACATCCTGAAGTTGTTTGAATTTCTGTGACTTATCCAGCCATTTCACTCTCCCTTCAAGATCTCCTAGAAAGATTACAGAAACCTCCAGTTACCATCATTATGCAATGGGACAGAATACCAAGACCATATAAATAATATACAGTACTGTGCAAAAGTTTCAGGCAGATGTGGAAAAATTCAGCAAAGTAAGAATGCTTTAAAAATAGAAATGTTAATAGTTTATATCTATAAATTAACACATTGCTAAATTATTGACCAAAAGAAAAATCTACTGTAATTCAAATCAGTATTTAGTATGACCACCCTTTACCTTCAAAACATCATCAATTCTTCTAGGTACACTTGTACACAGTTTTTGAAGGAACTCTGCAGAAAGGTTGTTCCAAACATCATGGAGAACTAACCACTGATCTTTTGTGGATGTAGGCTTGCTCAAATCCTGATGTCTCTTCTAATCCATCCCAGACATACTCAATGATGTTGAGATCATACCATCATTTCCAAGACTCTTTGTTCTTCTTTACACTGATTATAGTTCTTAATGATATTGCCTGAATGTTTGGGGTCATTACCCTACTGTAGAATACATTTTCTGTAGGGCAAATCAGACGCTTCCCTGATGGTGCTGCATCAGGGGCGGACTAAGAACTTAAAGTGGCCCTGGAAAGAAAAACTAAAAGTGGCCCCATGTTATAGGTGGGTCCAAATTAACAGAAAGCTGGGCAACAGAAGTAAAAGGGGCCAGCAATAGCATAACGCTAAATACTGTCCCATCAGAACCGTACACCACAGTGTAGCACAATATATTCCCTCAAAAGCTGTCCCTTTGTGGTGGCCATCAATAGATTTTGTCATTTTCTGTCCTCCTCCAGTTGTCTCTGATTAGAATATGGTGGAGGCCTTGGAGATGAGATGCGGGCCACAGCAGTTGAATTCAGGAGGGCATATGTGATAGCTGGCCATACACATGAGTACCTGATTCTCACAGTTTTAATTATCCCAGAGAGGAGGGCTTGGGCGGCCCCCCTGGGAATCGGCCCACCAGTAAATTTCCCTGTAAGGTCTATGGCCAATCCGCCTGTGCTGCATGATGGATAAGTATTTGCCCACCAAGCTCTATTGAAGACACACAAAGAAATTGGCAGTGTTGTGGATCATAAATGCAAGGAAACTTAGTGAAGCAGATGAAAGACTATGACGCTTACTTTCCTTTGAAATCGGCAAATGTCCAGCAGTGCCATCAGTTCAAAGCTGGCAGAAACCAGTGGGACCCATCGACTGAAGTCTTGCAAGAAGAGGAAGAATTGTGGCCATAAAGCCATACCTTTGATATGGAAACAATGGCAAGCGTTTCAACTAAGACAGTTTATTTGTTGGAGAACAGTACGATATTGAGTGTCTGCAGGCAACAGTGAAGCATGGTGGAGGATCCCTGCAAGTTTAGGGCTCCATTTCATCAAATGGATTTGGGGATTTGGTCAGGATTAATGGTCTCCTCAATGCTGAGAAATACGGGCAGATACTTATCCATCGTGCCTTAGCATCTGGAAAGCGTCTGATTGGCTTAAAATTTATTCTGCAGCAGGACAACAACCCCAAACATACGGTCAATATCAGTAAGAAATATCTTTAGTGTAAAGAAGAACAAGGAGTCCTGGAAGTGATGATATAGCCTCTACAGACCCCTAATCTCAACATCATCAGGTCTGTCTTGGATTACATGAAGAAACAGAAGGATTTGAGCAAGCCTACATCCACAGAAGACCTGTGGTGAGTTCTCTAAGATGTTTGCAATAACCTCCCTGCTGAGTTCCTGTGTACAAGGGTACCTAGAAGAATTGATGCTGTTTTGAAGACAAAGGATGGTCGCACTAAATATTGATTTGACATAGATTTCTCTTTGGTTCATTCACTTTGCATTTCATTAATTGAAAGCTTTCTGACTTTGCCACATTTTTTCTACACTTGCCCAAAAATGTTGTTGAGTACTATAAGTAACTAGTCAAACAAATGTAATCTATTAACTGCATATGTCATGACTTGCCCATCACAAGGGTTGGGCATTGGGCAACAGGGTTATACAGTGCCACTCATGAGCATTTTATAGTACATTTACAACTATGGATTGCCCTTGACAGTAGAGTGTTTCCATCATATGCCCCATTACTATTGTTTGATATGGAATTAATGCTTTATGCGTTATGTGAGAAATAATTCACCCTATAACTAGGGAGGATGATTCCTATGAGTCACACTATGTTACTTTCTCATAAGCTGAAGATTGCATTGTATCCTGAGATACTTTCAGTGCTATTCAGTATCACTGTTATTAGTGCATTATCCTTCATTAATCCAAAAATAACATGACAGCTTAGCGCATGCGCAATCTGTGAGGACACGTCTGTCATTGACAGATCAACAGATAACGTTGCTTGACAGTTTGCCCCTGGGACATTGCAGACCTGAATTGGTTTGCGGTGCGTTTTTGAAAAGGTATGGATAATTTATAAAAGGAAAAAATATAATCTAATTTAGAGATTATTAACCATTTTCAGTGGTTATTTTCTATAAAGTTTTAGTAAACATCTTAGGGACATTTTACACAGGCTAAATTTTGGCCAATTATCTGGAGCAAACAATCCCGATAATTAGGGTCCATTCACACGTCCGCAATTCTGTTCCGCATTTTGCGGAACGGAATTGCGGACCCATTCATTTCTATGGGGCCGCATGATGTGTTGCACGGATCCGGAATTGCGGATCCGCACTTCCGGGTCCACAATTCCGTTCCCGAAAAAAATAGAACATGTCCTATTCTTGTCCGCAATTGCGGACAAGATTAGGCATTTTCTATTAAGTGCCGGCGATGTGCGGTCCACAAAATGCGGAACGCACATTGCCGGTGTCCGTGTTTTGCGGATCCGCAAAACACTTACGGACGTGTGAATGGACCCTTACCCTGTGTAAATGTGCCGCTGATCACCCAGCAAACGCTTGTTTGTCGGGCGATCGCATCTTTCATGTGGAACCAAAAATCTTCATCTATCACCACCACATCATGCTCTGTAAACAGGGATATGCTGCTCACAAACAGTGAAGCTGTACAGAGACAAATGATCGTAGTAATAATCGTTCATGCCCATACTTCTCTGATTATTACTGCATGCCAATTCAGCTGTTGAGCAGGCAATGATGGGGAATGAATACTCAATGTTAACCGATTACCGTATTTTTCGCCCTATAAGATGCACCTGCCCATAAGACGCACCTAGGTTTTTGAGGAGGAAAATAAGAAAAAAAATATTTTGGACAAAAAGGTGTGCTTTTGGTGGGTTTTGAACTAATGGTGGTCTGTGGATGACACTATTATGGGGGATCTGTTGAGGACACTGTTATGGGGGATCTGTGGGTGACACTGTTATGGGGGATCTGTGGGTGACACTGTTATGGGGATCTGTGGGTGACACTGTTATAGGGGATCTGTGGGTGACACTGTTATAGGGGATCTGTGGGTGACACTGTTATAGGGGATCTGTGGGTGACACTGTTATAGGGGATCTGTGGGTGACACTGTTATGGGGATCTCTGGATGGCTCTTATTGGGGTCTCTGGATGGCACTGTTATGGGGGATCTGTGGGTGACACTGTTATGGGGGATCTGTGGGTGACACTGTTATAGGGGATCTGTGGGTGACACTGTTATGGGGGATCTGTGGTTGACACTGTTATGGGGGATCTGTGGGTGACACTGTTATGGGGATCTCTGGAAGGCTCTTATTGGGGTCTCTGGGTGGCTCTTATTGGGGTCTCTGGGTGGCACTGTTATGGGGATCTGTGGGTGGCACTGTTATGGGGATCTGTGGATGACACTGTTATGGGGGGATCTGTGGATGACACATATATGTGTCATCCACAGATCCCCTCCATAACAGTGTCCCTGTAGTGTGAATGACCCCTAATACAGGGGGTGGGGGTCGCATCTGGTTTTATAATGACAGCGTGGCCCGTGCAGTGACTGTATTCCACTACACGGGCCCCGCTCACTGTATATACCGTAATCTTATCTATAATTGTAGGCATTGTTAATATATACAAATTCAGGGTAATCAGCGCCTGTATTACTTACAACAAGTGCTCGTAGCAGAGAGGAGGGAGGAGGCAGGCCGGGAGGACGGGCGCTGGCAGCGTGAGTCACTACGTCATGCGCCCACGCCGCCTGCTTCATTTATAAAGTGGGCGGCGCGTGACGTAGTGACTCACGCTGCCAGCGCCCATCCTCCCGGCCTGCCTCCTCCCTCCTCTCTGCTACCGAGCGCTTGTTGAAAGTAATACAGACGCTGATTACCCTGAATTTGTATATATTAACAATGCCTACAACTATAGATAAGATTACGGTATATACAGTGAGCGGGGCCCGTGTAGTAGAATACAGTCACTGCACTGGCCCCGCTGTCATTATAAAACCAGATGCCGCCCCCCAGCTCCTCCTCCCTCTCAGCTGATACACCCACCGCGCGGCATCGCGCCGCGGCGTATCATTGACAGTTCAGCAAAATGCAGCATTTGCCCCATAAGACGCACTGCTATTTTCCCCCCACTTTTGGGGGAAAAAAGTGCGTCTTAGAGGGCGAAAAATACTACTTAAAAAAATATATAATAATCTTAATATGGACATTGCGTTCCCCACCAATAATACTTATTATAATTCCATGAAATCCACAAAAACAAAGTTGTTCCAGTTGTTAACTTTCTCTGATTGACAGACAGTAGTGCCAGTGGCTGTATGGCATTCAACGACAGAGACTCCAAAAGACTGTTTTCACTGTGGCTGTATCCACTAGTACCAGGTAAAAAAAATAGTACATAAAAAGAAGATAGATAGATAGATATGAGATATATAGATGATAGATAGATAGATAGATATATATGAGATAGATAGATAGATAGATAGATAGATAGATAGGAGATATATAGATGGATAGATAGATAGATAGATAGATAGATAGATAGATAGATAGATACAGGAATGTAACTTTTTTGTTTTTATTTCATGGTGCCATTAATGGTGCCTGCAGTCTCTTTAATGATTACCTGCATGTCTAGTTCTCTCATACCCCCTCCTTGAAATATCCTCTGATATCCCATAATACCTGCCTGGACATGCTGGGAGTTATAATCCTCTCCTCATATCCCTTGCTGAAATGCCCTCTGATATCCTATAATAAAGACCTGGACATGATGGGATTTGTAGTTCTCTACTCGTCAATCTCATTATTGTAATATCCTCTGATATTATACAGTTGCAAGAAAAAGTATGTGAACCCTTTGGAATGATATGGATTTCTGCACAAATTGGTCATAAAATGTGATCTAATCTTCATCTAAGTCACAACAATAGACAATCACAGCCTACTTAAACTAATAACACACAAAGAATTAAATGTTACCATGTTTTTATTGAACACACCATGTAAACATTCACAGTACAGGTGGAAAAAGTATGTGAACCCCTAGACTAATGACATCTTCAAGAGCTAATTGGAGTGAGGTGTCAGCCAGCTGGAGTCCAATCAATGAGATGAGATTGGAGGTGTTGGTTACAGCTGCCCTGCCCTATAAAAAACACACACCAGTTCTGGGTTTGCTTTTCACAAGAAGCGTTGCCTGATGTGAATGATGCCTCGCACAAAAGAGCTCTCAGAAGACCTACGATTAAGAATTGTTGACTTCCATAAAGCTGGAAAGGGTTATAAAAGTATCCCCAAAAGCCTTGCTGTTCATCAGTCCACGGTAAGACAAATTGTCTATAAATGGAGAAAGTTCAGCACTGCTGCTACTCTCCCTAGGAGTGGCTGTCCTGTAAAGATGACTGCAAGAGCACAGCGCAGACTGCTCAATGAGGTGAAAAAGAATCCTAGAGTGTCAGCTAAAGACTTACAAAAGTCGCAGGCATATGCTAACATCCCTGTTAGCGAATCTACGATACGTAAAACACTAAACAAGAATGGATTTCATGGGATGATACCACAGAGGAACCCACTGCTGTCCAAAAAAAACATTGCTGCACGTTTACAGTTTTCACAAGAGCACCTGGATGATCGACAGCAGTACTGGCAAAATATTCTGTGGACAGATGAAACCAAAGTTGAGTTGTTTGGAAGAAACACACAACACTATGTGTAGAGAAAAAGAGGCACAGCACACCAACATCAAAACCTCATCCCAACTGTGAAGTATGGTGGTGGGGGCATCATGGTTTGGGCCTGGACAGATTGCTATCATCGAAGGAAAAATGAATTCCCAAGTTTATCAAGACATTTTGCAGGAGAACTTAAGGCCATCTGTCCACCAGCTGAAGCTCAACAGAAGATGGATGTTGCAACAGGACAACGACCCAAAGCATAGAAGTAAATCAACAACAGAATTGCTTAAACAGAAGAAAATACGCCTTCTGGAGTGGCCCAGTCAGAGTCCTGACCTCAACCCGATTGAGATGCTGTGGCATGACCTCAAGAAAGCAATTCACACCAGACATCCCAAGAATATTGCTGAACTGAAACAGTTCTGTAAAGAGGAATGGTCAAGAATTACTCCTGACCGTTGTGCACGTCTGATCTGCAACTACAGGAAACATTTGGTTGAAGTTATTGCTGCCAAAGGAGGTTCAACCAATTATTAAATCCAAGGGTTCACATACTTTTTCCTCCTGCACTGTAAATGTTTACATGGTGTGTTCAATACAAACATGGTAAGATTTAATTATTTGTGTGTTATTAGTTTAAGCAGACTGTGATTGTCTATTGTTGTGACTTAGATGAAAATCAGATCACATTTTATGACCAATTTGTGCAGAAATCCCTGTTATGGGGATCTGTGGATGACACTGTTATGGGGGGATCTGTGGATGACACATATATGTGTCATCCACAGATCCCCTCCATAACAGTGTCCCTGTAGTGTGAAAGACCCCTAATACAGGGGGTGGGGGTCGCATCTGGTTTTATAATGACAGCGTGGCCCGTGCAGTGACTGTATTCCACTACACGGGCCCCGCTCACTGTATATACCGTAATCTTATCTATAATTGTAGGCATTGTTAATATATACAAATTCAGGGTAATCAGCGCCTGTATTACTTACAAGTGCTCGTAGCAGAGAGGAGGGAGGAGGCAGGCCGGGAGGACGGGTGCTGGCAGCGTGAGTCACTACGTCATGCGCCCACGCCGCCTGCTTCATTTATAAAGTGGGCGGCGCGTGACGTAGTGTGTTATTAGTTTAAGCAGACTGTGATTGTCTATTGTTGTGACTTAGATGAAAATCAGATCACATTTTATGACCAATTTGTGCAGAAATCCCTGTTATGGGGATCTGTGGATGACACTGTTATGGGGGGATCTGTGGATGACTATCATCCCTATCATTCCAAAGGGTTCACATACTTTTTCTTGCAACTGTATAACAGCCTGGACATGCTGGGAGTTGTAGTCCTCTCCTTTTGTACCCCTCCCTGTAATATCCTCTGATATTACATTATATCAGCCTCTACATGCTGTAGTTCTCTCCTCTTATACCCTCTCCATTATTCTAATATACTATAATAACAGCCTGAGCAAAGGGGTAAGGCTAGGTGCACCCCTGGTTGTATTGTCACCCACTGTCCCACTGGGTTATGAAAGTGGTCACCTTAACCTATTATATAATGGATGAACTACATGTAGGGTTACCACTTTTCCCAGCAGACTATCGGTAATATCAGCTAGGACAGTGGTTTACCAGGCAGGTGGCAACGCTGGTGGAGACTGGGCACCCCAACGATTCGCTGTTTTCAGCATCCTGGATTCAAAACAGTGGATGGAGCCAAAAGCAAAATGCTTCATCCACTGTGCAGTGGCCTTGAAGTCGCCACCATACTGCAACTTGTAACGGGGTGGTGCTGCCCCTTTAAATTATTTCATCCATGCCTTCAGTGTAATAGCCGGTGCAGATGGAACCCATCAGTCAAGTATGACGTCTGTCCTCTGTTACCTGTCTTCTTGTGTCTGATGTGAAAAGGGTGATTAGTCAGATGTCTAGGCTCAGTCAAGGAGAGAAGACAGCAAGAGGCAGTTGAGGGGAAGTTGACAGTTGGGAGGAGGGAACAGAGTGTCTAACTACCACCATAACATGGCCCTGACAAGACAGCCCTGATCCACGTGCCCCGCCATGTCTTGTTTGTTAGTGTGAGTTGTCAGAAACTACAACTGAGTGCCCTCAGGGAGAGATATGCAACTATAGGGCCGTGTGTCTCAGTGAAAGTGTCCATTTACACATCAGTGTGTGTTTTGTGGATCCACGGACCGCACATCGCCTGCACTAATAGAATATGCCTATTCTTGTCCGCAATTGCGGACAAGAATAGGGCATGTTCTATTTTTTTTTCGGGAAAGGAAATGCAGACCCAGAAGTGCGGGTCCACATTTCCGGTTCGGGGCCGCACGATAGAAATGAATTGCGGATGTGTGAATGAAGCCAAAGACTGACACCATCAAGCTGTTTACCTGATAGACTGTTCAGTTGCCCATAGCAGCCACCAAGCTTATAATAACAATGTAACTTTCAAGCTTTGTGCCCAATGGTGAATGTAACCACTAAGCACTGCACCTCCTGCTTGGGTAAAGTCAAGATGCAAGTGTCTGTTTCATGGCTCCACCATACTCAAGTGCAGTCCCAGAATAGGATCGAGGGTCACATATAAAACTGACCACACCATGCTGTCAGTCTGTTCATTTACATGGTGCAGTCTGGGAGGGGTTAAGTAAGAGCTAATGGTCCGGGTACTCGGTGTCGGCACCTGGACCAGTGGCTGTCAGTAAAAGAACAAACGTGCTCCCCCGAAGGAGGAAACTCTGCGATCGTCAGGGGACCATAAATATATGGCGATTATCCAAACTGAAGTATATTGACCCTTAAGAACACTGCCACCAACATTAGTCATAGACAACTGTGACATCACAAGCACGTTTGTCATAAGGAAAGAACCCTTGTAAAAAGCGGCCGAGCGGCCATATTTGGTGCCATTTTTGATGGCCTGAGGACCTTGAGTTTGACTTCCCCCGCCCACCACACCATGACGAAATTTGGAGGTTCCAACAGGAAGCCCATCGCCCAATGGGAGGAAAGGGACATCCGCCTAGCCAACCAGATCAGCCCGGCTGCTGCACCCACCCCCCCTAATATTTATGTGGCAGCCACATAGTGGCATTACCCTCTAAGCCTAAGGTAAGGGCAGCCCTTCAGCCATGGTTCCCTAGAGGTTTCCTCCACAGGGGGTTTTCCTCTCCTGAGTGCTGGAGGGTGACTCTCCGTGAGTCGGGGTTTTGCCATTTTTAATACTTTAAATAAACAATTTAGCCATTTATCCCCCAATTAATGTATTCTGTGTCTTTATTTTGCATCCTTTGGTTGCAGAGGTGTATGCATGATTTTCTTAGGCAGGAGGTTAAAGCGGTATTCTCATCTGGGACATATATAGTATATAATGATAGGATGCCATAAATGTCTGATAGGTTCGAGTCCAACCTTTGGGACCTGCTCATATGTTCAGAAAAGAGGTCCGAAGTAAAAGAAGAGTACATTGCGCACGCGTGGCATCCTCTCCATTCATTGCTATGGGAGTTCCAAAAATAGCGAGCACTCTCGCCTGTTTTCGGACTTCTACGAATGGAGAACAAGCAGCACAAGCGCGTCCACCTCTTCATTCACCACTATGGGACTCCTAAAAATAGCCAAACCAGAGCTCAGCTAAAATGAAATTCATTATGAAATAACCAAGTTAGCAGAGCATTGTTAGGACTCAGAGCAGTATTAGGAGTCCCAGCACCCTTGGACCGAATCAGAACAGTTGCTGGTGACTCCGAAGGTCAACGACTGTTCAGGTGAACGTTGTGGGGTGAATGGATCAATCTTCTACACCAGTTTTATGGCATTGAAAAGTTGCAAATTTAGCCGCATGTCCCATTTTGTACCTACATTGGAACAATGTGTGGCCAAATATATAAATGGCAAATGCGTATTATATATGTAATATTAGGGGATTACATACAATAAATAATAACATTCATCAAAGCTATCTACCAGTAAGACTGTCTTCAACCAATCAGAAAGCAGCTTTCATTTTTCCAGAGCAGGTAAAGAAATTAAAGCCGTGCTCTGATTGGTTGCTAGGGGCAACAAAGACAGTCCTTGGTAAATAAGGCCTAAGATGTACGTTGGAACAGATTTTTCTCATGTCTATATTATCACAGTACAGTAATAACACCACTAATCGCCGTCCCAGTGCCCTCATTGTGCCCCTTTACCATAAGTGCCAGACTGAGCCTTCACAAATTTAGTTAAGTGTCTGGAATTGTCCTCAAAACTGCCAACCATAGTTAGTGCCAGCCACACCACTCCTACAGATCTTACAATTGTGGGCCCCTTGTCCTATCTACAGTGTCCCTATTAGAGATAGTGAGCGACAATGCCATATGAATGCCAACGAATGCCTCCATAAGTTTCATCTGCTGTCTCTGTAACTGGCAGCAATAGTTCCCCAAGAAATCCCAGCAAAACTGACCCTTACAGGTGTTATCCACAGTCATGCCAGGGGTGTCAATGTGTCCCTATATCTCCAAGTCACTGTACCTCCATAATTGAAAGCCACTGTGCCCCCAAACTGCCAGCCACTAAGTATCCATAAGTGAAATCCACACTGCCCCTACCACTCCCAGTAATATTGCTAAGATAGGAGCTATCCACAATGATGCCAAAGGTGACAACCATGGTGCCCTTACAAATGCCATCCACATTGCCCCTATAAGTACCAGTCACTATGCCCGTCTAACAGAGAAACCACCGTGCTTTCATAAGAAACAGCCACTGACAGTGCCATATTCGTGCCAGTCAATGCCCCAAAACATTTCATCCACTGCCTCCATAACTGCTTGCCATAGGTTCGTTGTTCCTCCACAAGTGCCAGCCACCCCTCACTACAAATGCCAGTCACAGTTCCCCCATAACAGATAAATGTCCTAAAAATCTCAGCCAAAGCCCTCTATAAATTTCCACCATATCCATAGTTGACAGCCACAGTGCCCTGCAAGTGCCGTAGCCTCCTCCAGAACCATTTGTCCTCTGTTTTCCAGACATGTATTCTTTCTGGAACCTGAAAGTATTGCTCAGCCGGAATTTATAAATTGCCAAAAATGCCTGGGATTCTCAAGGGGGAAGAGGGTGGGAGTGGGGCGCACAGCAGGACGGGCATCATAATCTGCTACAGTGTAAGAGGTGAAGGACCTGTGATGACGTCACCTTCATGTGATCAGTGCAGGAAGGGCCGGAGCTCAGCAGTGGAGGGGAGAAGTGGGAAGGACCTATGATGATATCACTGTCATGTCAGCAGTGGAGAGGAGAAGTGGGGAGGACCTATGATAATATCACTGTCATGTGATCAGTGCAGGAGGGGAGCTCATCAGTGGAGAGAAGTGGGAAGGACCTGTGATGATATCTCTGTCATGTCAGCAGTGGAGAGGAAAAGTGGGAAGGACCTGTGATGATATCACTGTCATGTCAGCAGTGGAGAGGAGAAGTGGGAAGGACCTGTGATGATATCACCATCATGTGATCAGTCCAGGCGGGCATGGAGTTCAGTGGAGAGGTGGTGAGCCTCAGATACCTTGGAAGTTGTAGTCCTCTCCTCTTATACTCCCTCTTTGAATTGTCCTCTCCCACAATAACAGAAGGGACACGCTAGGAGTGGTAGTCATCTCCAGTATCGCACTTGGGGCCCCACTACAGAGATACATGCAAATATGCCCTCAGGGTACAGGTGAATCCCCTGGTGGGCCCTGAGCAAGGTGGGCAACTAGTCCCCCACCCTCTGCACACCTGGCACATGGCAAAGTAGAGTGACTGCATTAAGTATAGATAGGCAGAGTACAACATCTCAACCAGCCTAAATGTCCATATAAAAAAACTGGATATACTATTTAAGAGTTTATTATTATAGATGGATTGGGTGGCTGAGCTGACTTCTAGACACCGGGGGAGGCCAGTCTGTATCCTGGTTTCATAGGCACCCGCCTTCTTGAAGTGACTGTAGGAACCCCTATAATCAATTACCATGTAACATCTTGCTGCTGTCTGCCACTATGTGAACGGGTAATATTTGCAGGCATATGAGCAGTGGGTCCCCAGTCCGACACTGGCATGTTATTTACATAGAAGCAGCAGTGAGAGTAATTACAGCTTTGTCGCATTCATGTGACTGGTATACTTTAATTACCCTGCACTGCTGCTGCTATGTATACAACATGCAGGTAAATTTTGGATATTTTGCAGTAGGAGATGCCAAAAGTTGGATCCCTACCAATCGAACATTGATCACCTAACCCAAGATTAGGCCATCAATATTCTGAAACTGGAATATACCTTTTAATGCAAAGATCAATGCATGGGATCAAACATGTTAAGCATTATAGTTGTAATATTCTGAAAATACAGGCGGAACGCAAGCAGTGTGGTGGTATTCTTTTCTAATAGCTTTACCTCTGGGGCTGGGCTATGTATGTACAGTATATCACAGTAACATAACAGAAAAATGATTTACTGGAAATTAAAGATACTTGACTTACTTGTAAATCACTGGAAAGTTAGACCTACTTTAAAACTGCACTTTCACATCTGGGAGGACCAGCATAAGCTATCTAGCTAGTGGCTATTAGGCCATTTTTCATCTGTTCATCCCCTGATGATTCTGCCACAACATATGTGACAGAGGAAACGCGTCGGGAATTGCTTGTTTTGGGAGAAAGAAGTTTTTAAGGGTCAGTTATCTAGGGTCAGCCACCAATAAGTGGGGTCGCTCTATTAGGGGGTGATTCTCCCGCAGTTAGCCGGGGGACCTCTCCACTTTTAGGCAGGGCCAGTATAGCACTATAGGGTTATTATCTCCCTTTTCCCTGTTTCCATCTTGAATTTCTTTGGAATATTCTCTGCAGTGGAAGGACCATGCCTATAGCTTGAAAAAGGAACCAGCAGCTTTGGAATCCGAGACCGTGGATCCAGCACAGACATCCTAAACATTGCACATCAAAACCGTGAATGGTTGTAAGCAATTTAGTGTAATAATTAACATTATTACTTGTTCCTAGGTGCTTTATACCCTACAAAAACACTCCGCTAGATAATCATCTGCAGTCATCTGAAACATATATTTTGTTTTGTGGGATTTATTTGATTGAATATCCTATATAAAAGTTAAGTTTTAAAGTAGGTCTAACTTTCCAGTGATTTACAGATAATATACCTACCTAATATGCATTAATACTACTGTGAAATACTTGACTTACTTATGGAACTTTCGACTTTCTCCTTCATCGAATAGATGGAAACTTTCTCAGCAGCATCGTTACTTTTTTTCCATATGTTCTTAAGGAGCAGTGGATATCGGGTCAGTCGATGTAATGGTGCTACCAGTAAATCAGTGAGGTGCAGCCGCCGGCACTGCTCCTGCTGTTCACACCACTGCAAGAACACAAAGCATTGCATCAAGAACTAATGGAGGAGTGGAAAACAGCTATCTGTGGAGGCATTAGGAATAATTGTACCAAGTCCAGCTTTCTGCTCAAAGCATTTGAGGACCATAAGATTACCGTCATCAATATAAAAATAATTATATTTTTTTCCCTTTAAGAATGTATTTGAACAATAAATAAAGAACTAATAAGAACTAATATTTTGACTCAAGCAAAAAAAAAAGAAAAGTATTTTAAGTTTTTAATCAGATGATACAGGCAATTAAAAACATGGGACAAATACGTCCCTTGGTCGGTCCTCAAAGGGTTAATGAAGATACTGATGGGACAACCAGCGTTGTCAGGACATGATACAGTGCACAAGAGAGGGCTATGACTGATGGGAAATATCAGCTTTTTTAAGTCTGTAGTTCTTTTTTGTAGTGCTTTTCAACACTTCTAATTTGAGTTATGAGATTTTATAGAAAAATAAATAAATAACTATAGATCTGAAGCAAAACACAATTGTATTTACTGGTTACTGCTATGTGAGAGGCTGAATGTGGGTGGTAATGTGGTGTGATTGATATATGTTCGCTCTTTTGATACAGTAAGATCTATGTTAAAATTTCAATGCCTTGCAACCGGCAGGTATGTAAGACCTTATAGTCACAACTACACAATATATAAGAGAAAAGACACACTATTGCAGTGAAGAGAGTGAATAAGTATATGGGATAACATATAAGCTACCATCCATCCTTTTGTGTTCTTAGATGTGCATGAAAGTCTTCTTTGGAAATTTATAGGCAAATTTTATTTTATTGTTTTCAATCAGCTTCTGACTGAAATAAAATGATACAGATCTGGAGCACAGTGTACACTAGTGAGTTATTTACCTTCTGTCTATTAAAGATTAACCCCATGAAATAATCGTCAGAGCGTGGAGGGACACACAGACTAATGGTAACATCCAGTTGTCACTATAATCTTAAATTTATAGGAGGAACAATAGAGGAATAAAACAATGCCGAGTCATAAGAAAACATGCTGTAGAGTTATTTGCCAATACTTGACACTAGGTGACAACACTTTCTCCACTGGGTACCAGTGTGGTGTCCGTCCTTAGACTCCATTCCTGCATTCAGGTTGAGATACACAGATCCTCCAGCTACAGGACGGCTTCCAATTTTTTATGCATTTAAGTGATTTTATTTGTAATCTGCCATAGACTGAGTTTAGACACAGGAAAAACAATGTTTCGGGCTTAAAATGATCACTTTAGGTCAAGCTTATGTGGTGCACTGAGTAGCTTTTCGGCAGAGGTGTAACTATAGGAGGTGCAGACACGAAGAAGAGATACAGCCTATTTCCTAAACTAAATCCAGGATTTATTGAAGCAGTGCAAAACCCGACATGAAACAGTACAGGACTCAGTGAAAAGATGCAGCACTGACGTAACTCACTACGGAGTCATCAGTGCTAAGTATAAGCCCACTGTTTAAGAAAGGTTACAATATAACAGCACACAGAGAAGTAGTATGTGGACCTCGCTGCACGTGTATAGCCATTAATTTGGATACACATGGTATGAACCAGTGTTAGTACTTCAAAATATCCAGACAGCAAGGTGAACATAGTGACACAAGTGGTAATCATTTATAAATGGTACATGACAAGAATAGGATGTTTTATTTTCTTTGTGGGGACACGCAACGGATGTGCGGATGTGGGCAGCACATCTTTTGTGGCCTCATTGAAATGAAAGGGTCCACATCCGACCCACAAAAAAAGTGGATCGGATGCAGACAGAAAGTACGGGCATGTGCATGAGCCCTAATCCGGATTTTTAGAGAACCTGTTGTGCATCCCACAGTACGCAATGCGTACATGATATTAAATACATAGTATTATTAGCGTTACAATTGATATATTATTTAATCGGATACATGTTGCCATTGGCAGGAGGTGCAGAGGTTGCACCCAGGTTCTAGAGACTGAGAGGCCTCAAAAATATTCCTCTGCCCCATGTGATAGCACCAATGCTATACGTTTGGGTATCCTTTTCAGATTTTGCATTGGTAGCATCCAATTACACCACTGCTACTCGGTGCACCTCATCAGCTTGACAATGGAGCTTGGTGCAGTGTAACGGTTACTGCAGTGCTCCTCCCATTCTCTTCAATGAGACCAGTGCTGCAGGAACTGCCTCCGTCCAATACACAGTAGATGGAGCTGTGAAGTCCCTGCACCAAATTCCAGCACTGCACTTGCCCCAAAACAGCTGGTCAGCGACTGATTGGACCCCACCCGATCAGAAGATAGGCCATCAACAGTAAAATCTTGGACAACCCTTTTAACTTCAAATCATAAAAGAAAAAATAAGCTATTAAATGAATATAAAGCCTCCTATGTAGATTATCACTTAGATAAGTGGAGGCCAAATTTGCCTGAGGCTCTAAATGTTCATGTCCCACCACAACACAAACTCACATGCAAAAATACAGATACATTACTTTTGAATATGCTGCAAAATCTTCTCTTTGCTTTAGAGTCTCCAAGTAGATAATGGCGGATGTGTAATTCAAGCAGTAGATCTGATGACTTAAGCAGAGATTATCCTTGAAATACTGCAAAATCAAGAAAAGAAATGTGGTTATACTATGGCTCAATCAGGGGTGGACTGGCCATAGACCATAAACGGAAATTTCCCAGTGGGCTACCTAAGCCCTCCTCATGGCCGCTAGATACATAATGATCAGATGCTCTCAGCATTAATGTTGGGAGCATCAGGTATTTCTGTTCCTGGCTGGTGGCCGCAGTTCCCCTCCTGTCTTTAGGTCGGTGATACAGTTGAATACTGCAGCGGGGTGGCAGTATTTTGTGCTGCACTGTGATATTTGGTTCTGCTGGGGTGGCATTTTGTGCTGCAGTACGGAATTGCTGGCCCCGCCTACTTCTGTTTTCCCCGCCTACTTGTGTTGCCCCACCTTCTTTCAATTTGAGCCTGCCTACAACATGCAACCGCTTTTAGTTTTTTTCCAGGTCCACTTTCCCAGTCCATCCCTCAATTGAATGAAAACACATGACATGTTTTACAAATGCACTATTGCTATCACTGTTGAGTGATAACTTAAGTAGTAAGGTCATTTTCATATTTTTTCATTTTCAGCAAATAACAGATGATGGAAATATGATGAGTAATTTAGATAGCTACTAATGACAATATGCTGCCATTCCGAACAGACTATATGCTGCTTATCACTCACATCACTCCCCAGTTTAGCAAAGAAGGTTGACACAATTTGTGTATATTTATGCATAAAAAAACTAAATAAATAAGACTAAATAGTGAAACAAGTACTTAAAGGGGTTCCCTACTTGTTAGAAAGGTCCTTTGCCAATAAATTGACCACCAAGTGTCACCCTGCTGTGACAGCAGTCAGCCATAGTCTGTGGGGAAACCTGACAGTAAGGCCCCTTTCACACGGGCGAGTATTCCACGCGGGTGCAATGCGTGAGTTGAACGCATTGCACCCGCACTGAATCCTGACCCATTCATTTCTATAGGGCTGTGCACACGAGCAGTGATTTTCACGCATCACTTGTGCGTTGCGTGAAAATCGCAGCATGCTCTATATTCTGCGTTTTTCACGCAACGCAGGCCCCATAGAAGTGAATGGGGCCGCGTGAAAATCGCAAGCATCCGCAAGCAAGTGCGGATGCGGTGCGATTTTCACGCATGGTTGCTAGGTGACAATCGGGCTGGGGACCCGATCTGTATTATTTTCCCTTATGACATGGTTATAGGGGAAAATAATAGCATTCTGAATACAGAATGCATAGTAAAATAGTGATGGAGGGGTTAAAAATAAAAAATAATTAACTCACCTAGTCCACTTGATCGCGTAGTTGCGGATCTCTGTCTTCTTCTGTAATGTTGAGCTGCCGGCTAAGGACCTGTGGTGACGTCACATCACATGATCCAATCACATGGTCCCTCACCATGGTGATGAACCATGTGATGAGCACAGTGACGTCATCAAAGGTCCTATTCCTGTGCACAGCAAAGAAGAAGACAGAAGAGAAGCCGGGCTGCGCGATCAAGTGGATTAAGGTGAGTTAAATTATTATTATTTTTTTTTTAACCCCTCCAGCCTTATTGTACTATGCATTCTGTATTAAGAATGCTATTATTTTCCCTTATAACCATGTTATAAGGGAAAATAATACATAATTATTACGGATGACCTCTGTGCAACGTCCGTGATGCATTCGTTATGGTCCGCATTTGCAGGCAAGAATAGGACATGTTCTATGTTTTGTGGAACGGACACAGGAATGTAGATGCCTTCCATGTGCTTTCTGTCCACAAAAGACAGATCGTGTCCTATACTTGGCTGAAAAATGTGATTCATGGCCCCATTGAAGTCAATAGGTCCACACAAAAAAAATGGATACAACACGGACATCACACAGACGTCATTCATATTTTGCGGATCCACGTTTTGCATACCACAAAACACATATGGTCATGTGACTGTACCTTAAGAGTATTTATTTAACTAACCTTTGTTAGTAAGTCCGCTAGTGGTAATGAGAAGGAAGTTGTAGATCCAAGTTCTCTGCTTTTAATAGTATTAAACAGGCTTTGAGCAAAATTCAGACTTTCCTTAAAACAAAACAAAAAAATAATAACATGCTAAACAATTACTATTAAAATATGATTCAATTCTAGTTCTGATGTCTTTGCTCTTCATGAGGGATTGCAACAAATCCATTTTTAATAAAGCCAGAAGTTCAAAGGTTATAGGAGTTGGCAGTAAAATAGGTATTCATTAGACAAAGTAGCATATATCCCAGGGTTGTAAGCAGAAATGGCTCAGGCCCACAGCAAACTTTTGAAGGTCTCTGCTATCATGTGGTATAAATAATGTGTTATTCTCTGGGTCGGTACAATTACATTTTACTACTGTACAATAGTCATTTCATGTAAAAAAAAAAAAGGACAAGATAAAGAGAGTGTAAAATGCAAACATTATTGATGTATGTGTGAGTGTGATGCAAGTGTTTGGTGGGACTAATTGTACGCTGTGATCTGGGCGCTGGTAAACATCTGCTATGTGGCATCAATGAACACCCTAATTAGGGGCAGAAGTGGTGATTAAATGAGCAACCACTATTCTTTTTACTGCTTTTCCAGAAGTCATAGAAGTCGATGTTCACAGGGAGGAAAGGATCAATTTAATTCTCCTCACCCTGCAGCCTGTCAGCATGGTGACTATCCCCCTCCTTCAGATTGGCTGAGAACATAGATGGTTGAAGGGGGGCTGCTTTAACCTGCTCCATCTCAGGCTGCATAGGAGCTAGAGATATGAGCCTTTTAAAGCTGACAATCTAAGAATATCAGTGCTAGCTGCCATATAGCCAGAAATAGAACCTTTAGAGACCAGGTGGGGAATGAGATCTTACCGGTATTACTTGCAAGTCTAACTCCCAGTCCAGTTTCTAAAGGTTCTGGTTCTATGGTGGCCAGCACCACAATCCTGGTCTTGTTTTACCACTAAGATTTTCAGCTTTAAAACAAGCTGCTATGCCTGAGATAGAGCAGGTTAAAGCATCCAGTCTGTACAGCTGGCTATGGTCTCAGCTACTGGCAGAGCCCCGTTGACATTGACACCCTGCATGATATAGTATGGTGTTCTACAACCTATGGCCTCCAGCTATGGCTAAACTGGAACTTCAAGCATGCATCTGTCACGGCACCAAACAGGAATATTTTCAATGTAAGAAAACAAATTACCTGATTCAGTTCCTCCAAATTGGCAAAGAGCCTAGCTGGATCCACGTCCAACAGATGATCATTGTTCTGTAAGTGCTTTAGTGCATTAACAAATATCTATAATATTAGAAAAGTTAAACATAAAATGTAATAAATATAAATGAAATAAAGTTTAAACAATTTGATTTGAAACCTATAATTATTAGGATGTCAGAAGAAACAAAAGCTGCTCTCCCATGATGACTTTGAATAGGATTAAACGGCAATACCTGACATTTAAACAATAGCGGCACCGTTTCAGATCCTCTTTTCTAAAGCTCATACAGGCCCATACAGATTTCAAAAACTTTCTCTTTACAGTCAATAGTTTAACTGGTCATGTACAACTAATAATTTAATTTTTTGGTTTATTAATACAGCTTTAGTTATTTTGGGAAAACAGCAACAGCATCAATAATTTTGATTATTATCCTTGGATTAGTTATTATTCTTGGATTAGGGTTCCAGATGATAAACTCAAAAGCCCTCATTTGTTAATGTATTTGCAAATTTTCACTCCGAGAATGTGTCTTATTTGCTGCGGGTCACATTTATTAACCATTTGCTCCATGAACGTCTAGTTCGTAAATGTGGAGTGAAAAGTGGGTGTGGCTTGCTGCTTGACACATTAGGGCTGGTGTTACACTCTTTGTGGCAGTTTTTGATACCGTTTTTTGAGCCAAAGCCAGAAATGGGATGTAAGTGAATGTGTAATATAAAGGGCAGAATTAGAGTTCTCCTTCCTGCTAGATCCACTTCTGCATTTGTTTCAAAACTGCCACAAAATGACATGCCACAAAAAGTTGTGTGTGACACCAACCTAATGAACTGCGACTTTACAAGCTCGTTCCAGCAGGTGGGCCGTGTAAAAATTGGAGAAACATTTCTAGACGTATTCAAAGATGTAATATATTTATCAAGACTGTGCAACAATTTGATAAAAGTGTTGAAAATAATTGTAATGTATCCTCCACTAAAACTGGATAATTTCCCCCTAATATAATATATAAAGCTGAGTGTATGTATATGTGTGTGTATGTCCTCTAAAGGAATTTGCACCGTCGCATTTACAATCACGAAATTTGGCACACAGGTACATCAGGTGTCCGGGAAGGTTTTAGACCGGGTCTTAGCTCTCTAGCACGTACCGTTCCTCAGATATTCCCCAAAAAAAAACGCATTAGCCAATAGAAGCCTAGTCACATGACCCTTATCAGCCAATAGAAGCTCGCAGGTCCTTAGTCTCCACATACACACAGTTTTACACCAGGTTTCCATAACAACCCAGCCATTTTTCTTCACTGCTGTAGGTCAGCTTTAAAGTAAATCTGTCACCAGGATAATCGCTATTGAAGTAAAGCCATAGCCTAATAGCACTTAGTACCTTATTTCAAGATGTGCCTTTGTTCCAGCAATAGGGTCAGGGTGCTGTGGATGACACTGTTAAAGGAGCGGTGTGCTGTGGAGGTCACAGTTCAGGGGGCATGTAAGGTGGCTATTTAGACCACCCTCAAAAGACAGAGTTAAAAACCCTGCCCCTAGGTCCCACTAAGACATGCCCCTAAGTTGGTTAGGCCACTCCGCAGCCGACGGGGATTGAAAAAATTAAGGTAAAAATCAACTTCTGTCAGCTGCAGGAGTGGGAGGGTGACTTTCTCCCTACAGCTCACGCTCAGACAGCACAGTGCTGCTGTCTGAGAGTGAGCTGTTCAAAAGGACATCCCTGTGTCCGTCCAGGCCCTGCGCCGGACAGAGGACAGGGAGTCTGAAAGCAGAACTGTCCTGCCTAAAACTGGACCTCTGGCCACCCGAGAGGCAGGCTGCTGTGGAGGTCACAATTATGGGGACAGTCTGCTATGGACATCAGTGTTAAGGGGCGGGGTGCTGTAGAATTCACTGTTAAGGGGGTGGGGTGTTGTGGAGATCAAATTTTAAGGGAACGGAGCTCTGTGGAGGTCACTGTTAAGAAGGCAAGTTATTGTGTAAATCAATGTTAAGATGACGGGGTACTGTGGAGGTCACTAACAAAGGGGCGGCCGATGTGGAGGTCACTGTTAAAGGGGAGGGCGCTGTGGATGTTACTGTTAAGGGGGCAGCGCTGTGGAGGTCAATGTTAAAGGGGCGGACACTGTGGAGGTCACTGTTAAGGGAGGAGGGGACTGTGGAGGCCACTATTAAAGGGGCAGCGGGGTACTGTGAGCTCACTGTTAAGGGAGCAGGGTACTGTGGCAGTCACTTTTAAAGGGATTGGTGGAGGTCACAGTTAAGGGGACTGTAACCTATGGGGCGGGTGCTGTAGAGGTCACTGTTAAGGGGGCAGGCCCCTGTGGAAGTCACTGTCAAGGGGGTGTGGTGCTGTGGAACTCACTGTTAAAGGGGCTGGCTGCTGTGAAGGTCAAATTTAAGGGGGTGGGCTGCTGTGGCGGTCCCATTTTACTGAGATGGGGCACTGTGAGGGGGGGGTCAGTGTTAAGGGGTGGGGGCTGTGGAGATCACTGTTATAGTGGATACTGTCGATATCTGTTAACGACACACACAAACATTAAATGAAATAGATGAAATATACCCGAGCGAAGGCGGGTCCTTCTGCTAGTCTGGAATTAAAATCAAAATATTCTGTATACCCAAAGCTCTGTAAACTACTGATATTTATTGGATATTTATTTATTTTATGCACTTATATAGCGCTACTATATTCCGCAGCGCTTTACAGACATTAGCATCAGGCTGTTCCCAATAGGGCTCCCAATCTAAGTTCCCTATCAGTAAGTCTTTGGACACAAACACAGGGAAAACATACAAACTCCATGAAGATGATGCCATACTCACCATTTTTAGAACTAGTAAATGTTCCAAAAAGTAAGTACATTCAGAGGTAAAAAGTTCCCAAATGGACGCTTGTCTTTTTCTGTTTGAAGAACTTATCATCTGTTTAGTCTCGTTGGTCTGCATATCTCTGAATTCATCCCATATTTTATCCTATGGTTCAGAAATAAGAGAATTGAAAAAGTTGTACTAACCTATTTTATGTTTTATGTTAGTGTGTTTCTTGTGGCTGGATCACAGTTGGGTAAAACACTTGGTGGTGCCCCTCCACTTTTTTTGGATGAAACTAATACTGGTATACTTTATCCCTGGTATATGATGTCACTATCCTGTTACAGTTCAGAAGGAAACTGATATGGGTTAGGTGATGCCTTACAACAGTGATGGTGAAACTTTTAGAGACAAAGTGCCCAAACTGCAACCCAAAACTTATTTATTTATCGCAAAGTGCCAACACGGCAATTTAATCTGAAATCAACTCATACATTAACATAGGCCAGACTGGGACTTAAACTGTTACGGACACAGGGCAAACCTGTACACCCTGATGTCTGAGTCCTTAAGGACACAGGGCGTACAGGTACGCCCTGTGTATTTCCGATCACCGCCGCACGGCGCGTGGTGATCGGAACGGGGTGCCTGCTGAAATCATTCAGCAGGCACCCTTTGACAATGCCCAGGGGGGTCCTGTGACCCCCCCCATATCAGCAATCGCTGCGGATTAACCCCTTCTATGCCGCGGTCCGCGCTGACCGCGACATAGAAGTTGTTTGTGGTTGAGGGAGCCAATCGAGTCCCCGCACTGCTGTGGCGGGGACTCTATGTGTCAGAAGGCAGCCCGATGCCATGCAGAGGCTTCCCAATGCCTTGCACGGCATCGGGACCTGCCTTCTATGGGAGCCGAGGAGATCCAGCCTCAGGCTGGGTCTCCTAGGCAACCTGTTAGTGTATGACTGAGTGTCATACACTAACAGGCAATGCATTACAATACAAAAGTTGAAGTCACAGAGTAGGACAGAAATAAAGTAAAAAAAAAAAAAGTTAAAGTTAAAAAAAAACACCCCTTTACCCTAATTTTATAATAAAAAAATTAAAAAAGAAAAAACACACATATTAGATATTGCCGCATCCGTAACAGCCAGCTCTATAAATATATCACATGATCACCATAAAAAATAAAAACAGTGTAAAAAAAAAACATTTTTGTCACCTTACATCACTAAAAGTGCAACACTAAGCGATCAAAAAGGCGTATGCCCGACAAAATAGTACCAATCTAACTGTCACCTCATCCCGCAAAAAATGAGCCCCTACATAGGACAATCGCCTAAAAAATAAAAAAAATATGTCTCTCAGACTATTGAGACACTAAAACATGTTTTTTTTTTTCCAAAAATGATATTAGTGTAAATAAAAAAGTAGACATATTAGGTATCGCCGCTTCCATAAAAACCTTCTATATAAAAATATCACATGACCTAACCCCTCAGATGAACACCGTAAAAAAAATTTTTTGGCACCTTACATCGCAAAAAGTGTAATACCAAGCGATCAAAAAGTCAGATGCACCCTAAAATAGTACCAATCAAACCGTCATCTCATACCAAAAAAAATTAGCCCCTATATAAGACAGTTCCCTAAAAAAATAAAAAAAAAATATGGCTTTCAGAATATGGAGACACAAAAAAATAATTTTTTTCAAAAATGCTTTATTATATAAAACTGAAACAAACAACAACAAAAAGTAGTCATATTTGGTATTGTCGTGTCCGTAACAACCTGCTTTATAAAAATAGCTCATGATCTAACCTGTCAGATGAACGTTCTAAATAACAAAAAATAAAAACAGTGCCAAAGCAGCAATTTTTTTTGTTACCTTGCCTCACAAAAAGTGTAATATAGAGCAACCAAAAATCATCTGTACCCTAAAATAGTACCAACAGAACTGCAACCTTATCCCATAGTTTCCAAAATGGGGTCACTTTTTGGGAGTTTCTACTCTAGGGGTGCATCAGGGGGTCTTCAAATGTGACATGGCAAGTTAAAATTATCCCAGTGAAATCTGCCCTCCAAAACCCATATTGTGTTCCTTTCATTTTGCGCCCTGCCATGTGCCTGTACAGCAGTTTACAACCACATATGGGGTGTTTCTGTAAACTACAGAATCAGGGAAATAAATATTGAGTTTAGTTTGGCTGTTAATCCTTGATTTGTTAGCGGAAAAAAATGATTAAAATGGAAAATCTGCCAAAAAAGTGAAATTCTGAAATTTTATCTCCATTTTCCATTAATTCTTGTGGAACACCTAAAGGGTAAACAACGTTTGTAAAATCAGTTTTTAATACCTTGAGGGGTGTAGTTTCTAAAATTGGGTCATTTTTGGGTGGTTTCTATAATGTAAGCCTTACAAAGTAACTTCAGACGTGAACTGGTCCTTAAAAAGTGGGTTTTGGAAATTTTCGGAAAAATTTCAAGATTTGCTTCTAAACTTCTATGCCTTGTAACGTCCCCAAAAAATAAAATGGCATTTCCAAAATTATCCAAACATGAAGTAGACATATGGGGAATGTAAATGAATAACTATTTTTGGAGGTATTACTATGTATTATAGAAGTAGAGAAATTGAAGTTGGAAATTTGCAAATTTTTCAAAATTTTTGGTAAATTTTGTATTTTTTTATAAATAAAAATGAATTTTTTTGACTCCATTTTACCAGTGTCATGAAGTACAATATGTGACGAAAAAACAATCTCAGAATGGCCTGGATAAGTAAAAGCGTTTTAAAGTTATTCACACACAAATTGACACTGGTCAGATTTGAAAATAAATGGCCTGGTCCTTAAGGTGAAAATAAGCTTGGTCCTTAAGGGGTTAAAAGCAACCCTGGCACACAAACCTCATCAACCCACATATATAAAATGGCTACACAGCGTCGATGACCTATGTAATATACTGCCCTGTATATGGATTCCAAACAACCTCCATATACAGGGCAGGATAATACATAGGTCATAGTCTCCATACATACATCCTCCATATACAGGGTAGTATAATACATAATTCACCACCTCCTAAGCATCATCCATATATATAGGGCAGTATAATATATATCTCATCACCTGCTTACAACATCCATATATACAGGTGAAACTCGAAAAATTTGAATATCGTCCAAAGTTCATTTATTTCAGTAATCCAACTTAAAAGGTGAAACTAACATATGAGATAGACTCATTACATGCAAAGCGAGATATTTCAAGCCTGTATTTGTTATAATTTGGATGATTATGGCTTACAGCTTATGAAACCCAAAAGTCACAATTTTTTAGGTACCCTTTACTCAGGGAATATGGATTAATTAGCTGACTAGAGTGTGACACTTTGAGACTAGAATATTGAACCTTTTCACAAAACTCTAATTTTAAGCTGCATTAATGCAATTCCTTTTAATTCGCATTACTGAAATAAATGGACTTTTGCACGATATTCTAATTTTTCGAGTTTCACCTGTACACCATCCATATACAAAGCAGTATATTACATAGCTCATCATCTCCTTACATGCATCCTCCAATGGAGGACCTCCATAATATGGAGTCCATATACAAGCCTGAGGGCTGAGGCCTACCTATGTTAATTTGGCGGTTCCAAACTGTATAGGAGTCCACCGCGATGAGGCTGCAGAGGGGAGGGCGGGAGATGGAAGCGCAGCAGAGTGTCTGACATGCTGACGTCAGCACTCCATCCTGCGCACGGCAATGTTGGCGACGGTACACACAGAGCTAGTGGAGGGCAGGCGTGCCGCCAGCCAGGATGTGTTACTGCCAGCCAGGGCATGTGGACTGGCTGGGCCCCAGATTGTCAGTCCTGGCCTGCCTGCCTATAATACGGCCCTGCGCGCGCTCCCACAGAGACGGCTCTGAGTGCCCCCTCTGGCACACATGCCGTAGGTTCGCCACCACTGCCATAGAGGGTTACAGTTGAGGATAAACTATCTGTGCTGTTCATAGACCACAGCTAGTAATTAGAAAAAAATAAATGGATACTATGTTGGCAGCATTATATTGTACATTAATAAACTATTTTGTAAAATTGGCCACTTTGCAGTTAAAGGTGGTTAGCTGGCCGGTATATATAAAAAAAATTTGGGGGAAAAAAAGACAGCCAAGTGATACTCAAGAATTCTTTGCTGCTTCTGTTCCAAAGCTTTCTGCCTCTCCTAACAACCTACTTCTTGGTCCCTTTTGACACAGGAAATGCAAATGTGACAGCTCTGTCAGTAACTGGCTTCAGAAACTACCCACCTCAGCTAGTAGTTAACTGAACAATGACATCTGCATGTTAAAAAGAGATCGGGAAATTGAGACCTGAGAATAGTCAGAATAGGAAGGTGGGGTATCAGTGAGATGACTATGACTTCTTTTATTTCCTTTTTAAGCCATTCTGTCCCTTAAAAGAATGACCAGCTGGAAAACCTGTTTGAGGTTTGAGACACAGTATTGAAGTTTCAAAGCAAGTGCACATATTAAAGTGGTAGCTAATCATATTTTATGGCAATATACACTGTATTTTTAATTTACCAAATCTGGGCACGATTCCTAGAAAAAAAAATCAAAACTTTATTCCAAAAGGAAATATTCTGTATTTTCATCTTTTGGTAAGATCCAATCTCGATTTTGATTAAAAAAAAAAAGCAAATACGAGGGAACAAATTAAATATGTCTGTTAAGTATTGTATGCTAAATTCATTTTCTGACACAAAAATCACATCTCATACTATCTTTTTCGCCATATTTAGGAGGTCACATAAAAGGTGACATTTTCTTACTATACCTTAATGTTATAGAATTCATATTCAGTGAAATCTGGAACCTTGAATGTTAAGAGACAGTTCTCCAAATCTGGAGTTTGCTTTTGTTTGCCTTTGATGAACTAGGAAAGAAAAAAAAAATAGAAGTCCAGTCATTAGTTCTAGATGTAAGTCATTGGTTGGCAGTCACCCACAGGGTTCAAAATACAGGTACTTGCATACAAAGCTCTTGTAACCTGATCCCTCTGTATATCTCAACACTAGTCTCCAGATACCACCTCAGATGCCACCTATGTGCTCAATGTTGCCTAATCTACTTTCATCAAGTTTTAAACATTTCATAGAAGGTCCCCCCTGTACCTTTCATTCTTTTCACTTAAATTTGCTACCACAGTCTAGTACAATCCCTGTAACCGATACTATAAAGAGATGATTTCGGAGAAAATTATAAGCAGTTCATTGCAGTGTTCATGTGTAAAGCCATGATGATGTCTAGAAGGACTCTCAGCTTTAAACTCTATGTAAATGATTACATTGTGACGTAGGATTTACAGCACATGACTAGAACCATGGTCACCCAAAGGTTATTGTCAAATGGAAAGTCTAAAAAAATACATGCATGTCTCTTTAAATCACTGAAAAATACCATAGTTAAACACTCACCGATGCTTTCTTAGAGAAAGGCCATTTTGGTTTCTTGACATCTATTTAATAAAAAAAAGTATGTATTTATACTATGGACATAAATATGTATAAAATATCAGCTTTCTAATGGAGATAGAGCATTTCACTAGCAGTAGGTGGAGTATAATGTGTATTCAGTGTGTATCTACACACATACACTATATGGACAAAAGTACTGGGACACCTACACATTACGCTTACAGGAGTTTTTTGAAATCCCATTCTAATACCATAGGTAATAATATATAAAGTTGCTCTCCATTCCCCTTCCTTTGCAACTAAAACAGCTTCCACTCTTCTGGGAAGGCTTTGTACAAGATTTTGGAGTGTGTCTGTGGGAATTTTTGCCCATTCATCCAGAAGAGCATTTGTGAGGTCAGACACTGATGTTGGACAAAAGGTCCCAGCTTACAGTCTCCATTCTAGTTTATCCCACAGGTATACGATGAGATCAGGACTCTGTGCAGGCTAGTCAAGTTCTTCCACACTGAACTAACCCAACCATGCCTATATGGACCTTGGTTTGTGCACTGGGGCATAGTTATGTTGGAACAGAAAAGAGCCTTCCCCAAACTGTTGCTACAAAATTACAAGCAATTTTTCCAAAATGTATTGGTAAGGTGAAACATTAATATTTCCCTTCACTGGAATGAAGGGTCCTAGGCCAACCCCTGAAAAAGAAAGGAGATGTAGATACAGTGGCTGTCAAATATTTTCAAAGTCAGTAACTAGTCCAGATAAATATAAATGTCTCTGTTTATTAAAGTGGAGAATGGAAGTTGTAGTGCATCCAATGGTATGAAAACTTTGTTCCAAACCATTCTCAATGCAAATCTTCCCAGACAGCAATGTATGGATATAGGCCAGGATGGGAATTGTATATTCCTTCCGTCTATCTCTAAGGCTGGCCATATTATTGTAGCTGAGGGGTACAGGATTAGAATTAGGATAAGGTGGGCCAGACAGTGTCCAAGTGTAAAGGGTGTTTTAACAATGTCCCTCTCACTGCAGTAAAGTCTTTATCAGCAAGTACCTCACTGACTGACTTAAGTGCTTGGCCATGTAGATTCTGGACCTTATAGTTCTTTCTTTTTTCTTTTCCTGAAGTACTGTGAAGTAGTGATGGCTTACATGATACAAATGTCCTGAGAGACAGTGATTCTCTGGATCTCAGGCCTAGTTCTCTTGGGAGTGAGCACTTGCAACTTTCTGTCACTTCCTCCACTAGCACAATATTAACTTAGCTAGGGGCAGATCTACCGGTAAGTCCAGCACCTAACTTCCTAAAAGGGCAGAGTCAGGATTATTAACCCTGACTGATTCATACAGAGATATGCTGGTATATTACAATGCATTAACATGGTAAATAACATTACATAACAAGAACAGTTTGCAAGCACCCCCTATCCGGGCTATTGCATATGCAGCTGCTCAGCCATGGAAACCAATGCTATGAAGCACCTGGTGCACAGCCTTTGTACTGATGTTAGTGCCAGAGGAGGTTTGGAGCTCTGCAGTTAGTGAGTCAGCAGAGTGTTGCCAACTGTTATGCACTATGCTCCTCAGCTCTCAGCAACCCTGTTCTGTAACTTCATGGTCTACCACTTTACGGCTGAGTTGCTGAGGCTAGCTGCTTGAGTTTACACTCCTGTTGCAATGGAACTGAATGAAACCTCAATGATTAAGAGTTGTCTACCAATACTTTTGTCTATAAAGGGTAGCGGTTTGTTGTTTGTAGGAGGTTTGTTTGGTTTTATGTTGTTTTCTATAAAACGGCCGATATACAATTGATAGAATTGTCTGAAGCATCCGTTTTCACCTATTTTGGGGGCAATGGTTGTAAACATATATTAGACACAGCCCATGTACAACAGTAATTCTGTTTCTGGGTTAAAAAAAAACACCTTTTTAATTTCATACAATCCCTTTAATGCTTACTAGATACAAATTTGAGCAACTAGAACATAATAATGACAAACATGTCTTTAATTCTTCCTGGCAGTAGCTGACCCAAAAGCATTGCTGCTCAGGTTTTTTTTTAAGCCTTTATTTATGGCTTAACTCTTTTAGCCCCGAGCGATTTTCTGTTTTTGTGTTTTTCACTCACTGCCTTCCCAGAGGGGTTATTTTTTGCAGGACGAGTTGTACTTTCCAGGGAAACACCTTTTTTTTTTAAATTAAAAAAATACATAGCATATTTACATATAGGCTTTTAAAGGGGTTGTTAGACACATAATTTATCATGGAACAACCCTTTTAATAAGTGATTAAAAAGTGATTGGTGGAAGGTTCTCTATAAGCCACACAGATAGAGAACAGAGTTGGTAGATCAAGCAGGATTATGTGGTATATTCAGAAGTTAATGGACTTGGCAGAAGACAGTGCCACGTACATTTACTACTAGAAACTTTGAAACAGCAACCGAGCCAAGCTTGTAATTCAACTCTGTCAGCACTACTGGAGAGGATTCTAAGGCTGGGTTCACACGAGCGTGTCCGGATTAGTTCCGGATGCGTCCCGGTGTGTTGCGGCAAACCCGCGCGAGTAGGAATGCAATTGCAGTCAGTTTTGACTGCGATTGCGTTCCGATGTTCAGTTTTTATCGTGCGTGTGCAATGTGTTTTGCACGCGCGTGATAAAAAACCGACTGTGGTACCCAGACCCGAACTTCTTCACAGAAGCCAAGGCTGGGGACGGATCTGGCCCTGTGGCGCCGTTATATAGATGATGTGATCTTCATCTGGAAAAAGAGTAAAGAAGAATTGGAAAAATTCCTAGAAACAATCAATATTAATAATTTAAATCTGGTCTTTACCTCAAACATACAGGAGAGCACCGAATTCTTGGATTTATTAATCACACAATCTGGTAATAAATATATATGTGAGACATTTTGTAAATCCACAGCTAGAAATAGTTATATCGATTTTTCTAGCTGTCACCTGCCGAAATGGCTGACAAATGTTCCCTCTGGTCAGTTCCGTAGGATTAAGCGGAACTGCACAGAGGGACATACTTTTGAGATGGAAGCCATTGAGATGAAAAGACAATTTATTGAGAAGGAATATCCTGAAAACTTAGTGGAGGAGTCACTCAACCAAATTAGGAAATTAGATAGAAGAGAGTTCTTTAATAAGGAGGACAATAAAGATAAAAATGAGATGGATAATGAGGAAGATAAAACACTAAATAAAGAAGCCATGAGAGTTGTTCTTCCATTTAATGAGAATTATAGGAAGATTCAGAAAATTATTAAAACCCATTGGCACCATGTGTTGAATGACAAAATTGTGGGACACTTACTCCCGACTGTTCCGACGATTACCTTCACTAGGGCACCCAATCTAGGTATCAAGGTGGCCCCTACCGTAAAACCGTGGAAACAGAATAAGTTGAGTTTTTCAGGAACTTGGCTGAGTTTGAAGGGTTTTTATAAATGTGGAAGGTGTATGGGTTGTAGAATGAATAAAAAACCCCGCCTGACGACTAATGTCCCCTCGACTCAGAACAACTATAATTGGGAGATAGAAGATTGTCTTACATGTGACTCCAGTGGAGTTATCTACCTTCTCCAGTGCCCCTGTAACAGACAATATATAGGACGTACCAAGAGGCCATTCAAAAAAAGAGTGGCCGAACATATTGCCAACATCAGGAAGGGGTACGATAAACATTCCCTATCTAAACATTATAAAGAGATGCATAATCAGGATCCATCAAGTCTGGTGTTTACGGCACTGGAGAAGGTGGAGAAACACTGGAGAGGCGGTGATTTTATCAGACAAATGTCTAGGATAGAATCCAGACGCATTTATGAATTTGGATCTCTACAACCGAAAGGCCTTAATTCGGAGTTGGAAATTTTTGGATTTATGTAGGTTGGATGTCTCGAGGCCGACGGCACGTCGCATGCTAGGCCGTCTATCGGCGCTGCGACGTGTCCTTGGCTCCGAGATACCCACCCTTCTTTCTCTATCAAATCCGAATAATTGTATCAAACTCTAGGATTCCTATGAAACTTTCAAGATTCCTCACATTTATTATTTATTGTTTTATATTCTTATATTGATATTTTAATCTTGAAAATTTGTTTAATAATATTTTATTATAAAAAGTCATTTTATAAGTGTTGGCAATCAGATATCAAGTTTATATTTCACATAATGATATATCACACCAATTGGGACATCTGGGCCAAAAAACGCATGTGTCCCCAAAAAACGCATAAAAAACGCATGGAAACTGCAAGAGGGAAAAAAAAAAAAAAAATTTTTTTTTTTTTTTTTTTTTTTTAAATCAAGGCTGTATAGAATCATCCCTTGATTATGTGGGAGGATTCCCTTGCAAACTGGGAGTAGCATGAACAACAGGTGTCCGAGATTTGGGAAGCAATCAAAGGAATGGATAAAAATGGAGGCAGAGCAGGCAGACACTTGACCACTGAGGAAGGGAGAGTGAATCTACCCGTAACGCGTATGGTGAAACAAGTGATGTACCTGCATTGAAAAGCCTCCGATAATACTGTATGGCCATACAGAAGAAAATCTCTACAGTAAAGGATTAACTATTCTTATCGTCGAAAGCTGCACCAAAGGAAATTGCGGAACAGAGTGGCAACTCCCGTGATCTTTGGAACTCCTGCGAAATTTAAACCAGCTTGCTGTATGGAGCGACTGAATAAGCCGGCAAATATTTAAAGCTCCATTGAAGCAATAGGGGGACAGCAGACGCTAGACGGTAAGCCAAACATCGATTTAAAGTTTTCTCCAATCCAAAGCTCATATCGAGCTTAAAAGGATCAGCTATAAGAGACTTTTCACATTATCAGGATTCCTGTGGACACTTTATGAACATATTGCGCTCCCAGTGAATACACCTACAACATTTTCAGTGACATTCAGTTTCCCAAATTGGGATAGAGCACTAGAAGATAATACCCTCTCTTCCCAAAAAACAGCATATACTTGAAGTTTCTTGGTGTGATATATATTATTGAATTTATCGACACTATTGAGTCATATGAATATAGTGTTGATCATATCTACCACAATATGTGACTGTAATGTTGTATATTATTGCTACATTGTTCTTATAAATTTTATTACTTGTATTTTATGGGGATATAATAAATATTTTCTGCACATGTCAATTTGGTTGCCAAGTGTATGAGTGCTCGCTCATTACTCTATTACTACAAGTTCAGGTTTGGGTTCGGTGTTGTGTAGATGTTATTATTTTCCCTTATAACATGGTTATAAGGGAAAATAATAGCATTCTGAAAACAGAATGCATAGTAGGTGATCAGTTGAGGGTTAAAAAAAATAAAAAAAATTAACTCACCTTCTCCGTTTGTTCGCGTAAGTCCCGGTCTCTTCTTTACTTCTCAAAAGATGAACTATGGGCTAAAGGACCTTTGGTGACGTCAGATCACATGCTCCAATCACATGGTCCATCACCGCGGTGATGGACCCTGTGATTGGAGCATGTGATCTGACGTCACCAAAGGTCCTTTAGCCCATAGTTCATCTTTTTAAAGAACTAAAGACCGGGAGAACTACGCGAACAAGAGGACAAGGTGAGTTAATTTTTTTTATTTTTTAACCCTCAATTGATCACCTACTAAGCATTCTGTATTCAGAATGCTATTATTTTCCCTTATAACCATGTTATAAGGGAAAATAATACAGTGTATAGACAGTCACCTAGCAACCGTGCGTGAAAATCGCACCGCATCGGCACTTGCTTGCGGATGCTTGCGATTTTCACGCAACCCCATTCACTTCTATGGGGCCTGCGTTGCGTGAAAAACGCAGAATATAGAGCATGCTGCGATTTTCACGCAACGCATAAGTGATGCGTGAAAATCATCGCTCATCTGAACAGCCCCATTGAAATGAATGGGTCCAGATTCAGTGCGGGTGCAATGCGTTCACCTACCGCATTGCACCCGCGCGGAAATCTCGCCCGTGTGAACGCAGCCTAAGTGAACTTAAAGGGCTTCTGTCACCCCAGTAAACATTTTTTATTTTTTTTGGTTAGTTATAATCCCTATACTGCGATTTTTTTCATACATACTGTAATTAATCATTTCGGTTCAGTAGATTATGTTAAAAATGTATTTTTAAAATATGCAAATTACCTTGCTACCAGCAAGTAGGGCGGCTACTTGCTGGTAGCAGCCGCATCCTCCTATCCTAAAGACGCCCCCTCCGCATGTTGATTGACAGGGCCAACGGACGGGATCGTCCTCTGGCTGGTCCTGTCTGCTATCAAGATCTCGCGGTATTCAGTCGGCGCAGGCGCACTGAGAGGAGGACGCTCGCCTGCGCCGATGATGTCATCAAGTACACCCGGAAGAGATTTATTATTAATAATCGTTGGTGGTATAGTGTTAATAACATTTTTATAAAATTATTTATTCCCATTTCGTTGGTGGTTTTTGTGGCAGCATGCTTATTACGTACATACTTACCTGATTCGAGCATCCAGCGACGTCACCAGACTCTGCACCTCCTTCCAGCGATGCCGGCGTCTTCTCTTCCGGGTGTACTTGATGACATCATCGGCGCAGGCGCATTGAGGATGGAGCGGCCGAGCGAGCGTCCTCCTCTCAGTGCGCCTGCGCCGACTGAATACTGTTACGGCGCAGGCGCGAGATCTTGATAGCAGACAGGACCAGCCAGAGGACGATCCCGTCCGTTGGCCCTGTCAATCAACATGCGGAGGGGGCGTCTTTAGGATAGGAGGATGCGGCTGCTACTAGCAAGTAGCCGCCCTACTTGCTGGTAGCAAGGTAATTTGCATATTTTAAAAATACGTTTTTAACATAATCTACTGAACCGAAATGATTAATTACAATATGTATGAAAAAATCGCAGTATAGGGATTATAACTGACCAAAAAAAAACAAAAAACTGTTTAGTGGGGTGACAGAAGCCCTTTAAAGAATAATTCCTGGGAAAAGTGGGGGATACTGAGGCAACTCTTAAGCTTTCTGTATAATGGTTTAGCCAAAACTGAATTTATCAAAATTTTTCACCGGCTGGCACCATATCTCTGACATTTTGAATAATACATAATGTAATTCAATGTTTACATATTCATACCACATTGAGGAAGCCATGGGGCATGATACATGTAATCAGAAGCACCATCTGAAACCAGAAGATCTCCCGGGAACACCTCCAGTCCAGGTATGCTCAATACCACAGAACTACGTCTTCGTTCACTCTGCCTTTGAAAACAGAACAAAAAGATATTTCACTTATTAATATTTACTACAGACTTTAGGACCATTAATAAAGTTGTTGTCTGACCAAAAAGTTAAATGTCGTGAAAGCAGGAAGGTGGTTGGGGGTATAAATTTTTTTTATGAAAACCATCCCTCAACTTTTGAAAGTCCAGCTTTTCCGGCACCATGGCTCATGTCCTGTCATTGCCCATCTCTCAGTCCAAAAGTTATGATGTGTCATAGCTATTTATGGGACTACTGAAGCCAATCGATGGCCTCAGCGGGTAGGTGTGCAAGAATGGCTCAGCTGTCAGATACCATTCTTGTACACATGGCTGACTGTTGAGGCCTTGATTGGTTACAGCATCATGTGAATAGGAAAAGCACGTCATCACTTCTGGTCTAGCTGGGAGCAGAAACAGCAGAGCTGGGAGCTGTGGCACTGAAACTGCTCTACTATAGAAAGGTGAATGATGATATTTAAAACATTTTTATGTTCCCCTTACCTCTACAACCCCTTTAAGGGCCATCCTATAGATGTGAGGTCTGTGATGTAATCAAGCATTGATTGAACTTAGCTCTATTAGCAATGAAATTCACCTTGAATTCACCATATCAAAGGGGACTGGTAAATCACTTCTTCTAGACCATGAAGAAAATAAAAACATGGACCACTAGCAAGTCATCAGCCCCCGATGTATCTACATGTTTTAGGCAGCCAACAGTGGTGTGTCTCGAGCAGCATTGTACAGTAGGCCATGGCTATTACCTACATACAAAATTAAAGGAATGCTATTCTTAATCATGTCTTAGTTGCATGTATTTTGCGTAAAAATAGTTTTTTGTAATAATACTGTATTCCAGTAGATGGCAGGCTGCAGAATACCATTCAGTGATTAGCAAATCTGTCAGACTAAGTCTATCTTCTAAACTGATTTACTGACCAAGTAAAAAATCATAAAACAGCTTAGAAGATCATTGAGGAGAGAGAGAGAGGGAATGTAGGCTGAGCTGATGGATTGATCTAAAGGTGTCCATAGACTTAAATATACATTTTGAATAGGTCTTAATATTTTTTAAACTAGAAAATGGGCTTAAAAACAATATTGATACCAAATTGGCCCACTTAATATCTTTCTCTACATCTGGTCAGAAGGGTAGTGGCAGAATACAAGGCAAGAATGTAAAAGTTCAGGTTTTCCCATTTAAGTAATTTCTACTTGGCTAATTCTTCTTGATTGACATGTGTTAATTAACTTTAAACACAGGTACTGGAAAGCTTTACTTAGATTTCCATGAATAGGGATTCTTTATTGATTAACATTCCATCCAAAATGAAAAGACCTAGAATTCTTTGCTTTTATGTTTTGATTATATGCTTGACACTGAGTACCTGTCATCTACAGGCTATATTTTACAACCAGTTACATAATTTAACATCAGCCAAATTTGCATTTCAGTATAACCTAAGCTACGAACAAGGAAAAACCTGTGTGAAACGCGTAAGGGCTGCTGTAGAGACTTTTCAGGTTTCTCCTTATAAATATGTAATTAAAAAAACACATGGTTTTACTTTATGAAGAAGATATAGTTATGCTGTCCTTGAAAGTTGACAAGTTGTCCTCTGGAATATGTATACTAATAGAAGCCAAGAGGCCGTGAACCGGATTACTTTGTGTACTTTGTAGTAACAGCTGATGGAATGTGATATGTAACTTTGTACTTACTTATCAGCTACCTCATCCACATTGAAGGAGGTGTGAGAAGGACAGACACCACTTCTCCTCCGAACTGCTGAGATTCTACTAGCAATGCATACTCAATAAATGCCACCCTTCTCATTTATTTATAATAGAAAGAAGACTGGCTCAAAATGGGCATACATTCCAATTTCCTTCAGGGTGAAATCACAGGTAGTGGCTGCAGCACAGGTGAGCAACGTGCCACGATGCAGCCAAAAGCAGTAGGGCTACACAGATTACTAATGAAAAAAGTAGTAACTTCTTGCAGTTTGCTAATGGCTGTGCGGTTTGTTGAAAAACTGCTTGGCCATTACCACTTATTTTATTAGAAATGTACAGGGACCAACAGCTTTCGGCCACATAGCGGTGGACCAAATTATGTGACAGCACCCTAAGGCTACTTTCACACTTGAGGTAGCCTTTTCCAATAGGCTGTTCCGGTAGGCTGGATCCGTGCTACTGCAAGTCCACTGTGCCGCTGGAACTCCGCTCCAGACTCATTAACTATAATAGGGGCAGGCCGGAGGTCCAGCCGCAGCACGGCAAACAAAAACCGCAGTGTGCTGTAGTTTTATTCTGGCCGCCTCTCGGCATGTTTGGTGTGTTGTGGCCAGACCTCCTGCCTGCCCCCATTATAGTAATTGGGGCCAGAGCGGACTTCCAGTGGCACGGTGGACTTGTGGTATCATGGATCCGGCAGGCTGTTCCCCTGCCAGAACAGCCTGCCGGAAAAGGCTACCACAAGTGTTAAAGTGACCTAACTCAGACATATTCAGGTATCAAGTTCAGTTTATCAGTATGCTTTTGAGAATGTGGAAGAAACAGGAGTAAATGAAGGAAACGCCCCAAAAATGGGAAACATGCAAACTCCTTGCAGCCCATTTATACTACATGATATTCTTAAACAACCAATTAACATCCCCCAAAATAATTTCCAGTAAATTATTCTATATACTAGGAACAATATCAAACATCTATCGTACTAATGATGTAGTTCATTGGAGGACAATTATGTATATTAGCAATTTGGACAAAGGATAATATAGTTTCTGCATGGATGGAAAAAAAAATTATAGTAGAAAAAGTAGGAATATCCAGCTCCAGAATAGTGGAAAATCGTAGCTTTATTTGCGGTATTAAAACCTTCAACATAAAGGACAAGTTCAGTTACGCGTTTCAGACTATGAACAATTTGCGGTCCGACATTGAACTTCTAAAAGCTTGCACCATATATGCCGTTCACACACCTGGCCATGCAATCAAACGATCACGTGGTCACAAAAACAGCACACATGGTGCAATCAATACATTTGACCACTTTGTACCAAAGTATAATATAATTATAACACAAAAGCACATAGTTAGGGTACTTTCACACTAGCGTTTTTCTGTTTCGGCGCTGAGTTCCGTCCTAAGGGCTCAAATCCGGAAAAGAACTGATCAGTTTTATCCCCATGCATTCTGAATGGAGAGAAATCCGTTCAGGATGCATCAGGATGTCTTCAGTTCAGTCTTTTTGACTGATCAGGCTTTTCAGAAAACCGTAGCATGTTGTATTTTTACCTCCGGGCAAAAATCCGGAACACTTTGACTGAACGCCGGATCCGGCCTTTTTCCCATTGACTTGCATTAACGCCGTGTGTTCCATCAAACCGGATCTGGCTTTTGCATGTTAGACTCGAAAAATGTGAAAAAAAGGTTAAAGTCCATAAATGGCGGATCCGTTTTTTCCAATGCATTTTTTCATTGTGATCAAAATCCTGATCAGGATTCAAATGTAATCCGTTTTCACACATTTTTCCGGATCCGGCGGGCAGTTCCGGTGACGGAATTGAACGCCGGATTCAAACAACGCTAGTGTGAAAGTAGCCTTAGATAAACACCATACACATATGCAACACATATGAATGCGCTTAAAAACAATAGCAAAAAATATGTAAATATGCACATTTGCCAAAAATATACACATATACATACGATACATTTTTTATAGATTCGTTTTGGTTGATCATTTTGTGCATTGTTAATTATGGGCTAAGCTACATTATCAGCCAGACAGGAGCAGTGCTATTTTTGGAAGAAAAATTCCCATTTTCTAATCTCCTAATTTTGAAATAGTTCATATTGTTTATGACAGCTAGTGATATATTAATATGGGATCAATACATGAAAAATAAAACTTTGCCTAAACTTTGGCACTTCAATGACAAGCATAGATAAGCTAGAACAATGGAAGCGTTAAAACCATTTACATTCTTCTAACAATAACTAGTCCGAATTGATTGAATTTCAGTGGTTTACAAGAAGAGATTATTGTAACTGCTCTCACAAAGCAAGCACAATTATGGATTAAGTGAAATAATTAAGAATCAAAATCTCCAAACTCTATATGTCGGACAATATGTGAATAGTAGCTCTCAAAAGAAAACAGGAAAATCCAGTTGGCAAATAAGCACAAGATTTACCTTTTCTGACGCATTGTATTTATATACTGAGTAAGCAATATCTTAAGAACACCCACGCCTTTAAAAATATAAACCAGCCACCCGGCCCACATGACTGGATTCTATTGTATGAATCAAGGGGCCTGACATGAGATCGCTGTGTGTTCTGTTTTACTTTCTAATGGTAAAAAAAACTTTTGTTATGCGAGACTGAAACTTGCCAGGAATGAGGGCGTTATTGAGCAGGCTCTTGTATAGTTAAAGGGGTTAAAAGGCTTTTTTCCCGAAACTAGCCCCACACCTGTCCTTGGGTTGTGCCTGGTATTGCTGCTTAGCTCTGCTGAAGTGAATAGGGATGACCTGTAATACTACATACACCTGTGGACAGGTGTGAGCCTGTTTTTGGAAGAAAGCAGCCCTCTTTTCCAAGTCCTGGACATCCCTTTTACATCACAAATGGTTACATAATTGCATAGTTAATACGGTTGAAAAAAGACATGAAGTTCAACCAACGGAGAACACTGGGGCAGATTTATTAATCAAGATGCATACAAAATTCTAGCTGAAACTGAGCCAGAATGTTGGCGCACATACTGTCTGTGGCTACAGATAAGTGAATCCATTCTAAAATTTTGAAAAAATTCTAATTCTAAGGAACCAGACATGTTGTATCATTAAATTCAAAAGAAAAGAGAGAGGAAGAAAGACTGAGATAGAGACTTTTCCAGGCAATCAGAGCACTTTTGATTGCCTGGAATCAAGATCTGGTGGGCAGCAGTGCAACATTGACTATAACATGAATGTTCTCCATGTCCTGTCTGCTTGCGTTCATTGGTGCTTGGCAAGCATGGGCTGCAGGGGAGTAGCTATAGTGTAAGCAGCTGCTAAGGGGCAGGACCTCTGAATGGGCCCACCCAGGAGGAAGACCAAAAAGATTTTATTGTCAGGGCCACCTCAACAGTATTATATAATTACATTATAAACAGTGAGAGTATATAAAATCACATGACGTACAGTATATACTTGTAGGAATCGAACGGAGCGGCTGCAGGACCTGGTCTGAGAGAGCTATGTTGACTAGTGGGTTGTGAAAAAGTTGGTGCGGTGAATAGAGCCTATTCAAAAATTTGCCCTGGGGCCCTGTCATTTCTAGTTACACCACTGATGGGCTGTAATAATATCCAGTTGTTGTGGGTTCATTAGGCAAGTAAGCAACATAACTGGACCACATACTACTGATTGCCTGAGTGGATGGTGTATTGGTAGAATCTGGAGTGTGCATTTAGTGGAGGTAATTTTTGTAATGGTGCACAATGTTCTCTTGTTAGTTCCTCTAATATCAACTGTAGACCCCTGAGCAGGAAATGTTCACTAACCATTAAAGCTGACCGTGACCAGGCTTCTCATTCTATCACTATCATTTCTGGATACAGTACGTTTAGCATACCAGACCCCCAAATATATTGACAGCAGAGTATATAGTCATACCATCTTGTAATCTGCTATTGTTGTCCATAGCGATTGATACAACCAAATGGGCAGCATGATGGCTCAGTGGTTAGCACTGGTGCCTGGGGTCTGATAGGGAACTTAGATTGTGAGCCCCATAGGGGACAGTGTGATGCTAATATCTGTGAAGCGCTGCAGAATATTTCAGTGCTATATAAGGGAGTATAATAAATAAAATAAATCCTTGCTGCATATTCTAAACACCATGTCGAATCCATACGTTGGTGGGTCAATCTAAACTGATCACAAATGGAGAATGAAACCACAACCAAATGGATATATTGTGCCTAATAAATCGTTAAACTGGAAAACTAGGTGTTTAGGTGGCCATACACATGAGATTAAAGTCGGACGGAATGGCAATTTGAGAAACTAGCACAAACTTTTTGTTTATGATGGCCGACGGCAAACTCTTGTCTGCCAAAAATATAATCCTCCACGCTAGGAAACTTCAGCTTTTAATAGGCCGAAACGGCAAGTTGATGGCTTGATTGGCTGAATTCAGCCGATTACTTGCCATTCTGCTCAAGTATCAGAAAATCTATTTTTATAAAAATAAAAAAAACTGACTCTCTGGTAGGCCTAGTTTAGTTGGTGGGATCTTTTGTACGAATGATCCCATGGACAACTGATCGGACACAATGCCGTTGATTATTATCTCAAATGTATGGCCAGCTTTAAACATAGGTGTAATAAAATTTGTAAGATCTTATGTAATGAGTATAGATATGTAAAGTCTATATAAATATATCATTGGTTATAAGAAAACAATATTAACAGTAATGCTGTACAATAAGAAATACACAAGTGAGATGAAATATAGTGGTGTAACAGTCAGCAGCTGTTAGCTGTATCCTGTAAGAAGCACAGGTTACCTACAGTATAAGGGCTCGTTCACATAAACGTATTTTGCATTCCGTATACGGGCCGTTTTTTGCAATCCGCATATGGTCCGTATACGGAACCATTCAGTTCAATGGGTCCGCAAAAACTGCTCCGTTCCGTTTTGCGGACAAGAATAGTCATTTCTATAATAGGCCTCCTGTTCTGTTCCGTATGAACGAGCCCTAAACTTGTGAAGTTTGACAAAACTTCAGACAATGGGGCAGATTTACTGTTGAATGAGTCAGGGAAAAAAACTGTTGTACATGCCTTTCGCCACATTAATTGTTTTAGACACATTTTATGCCTTGTCTGACAAAGGAGCATGACGTGACAGAAACGGTCATGGCTTCATGGGGAGATGTTGGCGCATTTTTTGGTGTACCCTTAGGGAAGGTTCAGATTTCTGGCAATAAACTCTGGTAGTCTGTTTCGGCAGAGGAACAGACTACCGGAGTTACTATATCCAGCATAGCCGAACACCGCTGCACACCACCGGATCCCCATTGACAAAATGGGATCTGAGGAGAATCAGGTGACTTTCTGGCATAAATGCTGGCTTTCAGCAGGACAAATACTGCTGCATGCAGTGACCCTACCCTAAAGCCAGCTAATAGGTCTTGTAAAGTTAGACTTGTTTCACATTTGCGGGGAGCGGCAGTATTAGTCCAGCTGCTCCTCCGCATATTTGCCGGCTTGCGGCTGGATCTCCACTGGTTATAGTGAATGGGGCCGGACAGAATGCTGGCTGCGCCCGGCAAGGACGGATCTGGCGGGCTGTACCCTGCCCAGAACAGCCCGTCGGGTGTGTTTCACGCAAGTGTGAAAAAAGCCTATACAGCCTAAAGATGCTCCAGAGTTATCATCAGGATCAGCCACTGTGATTAATCTTTAGACTGTCTAGTCTAAGCATCCCATTAGATGAGCAGATATTTTTCATTAACGAGTGGAAAGTGACTATTTAGAGAGTCATTTACAAAAAAGAGAAGTTCAATTAAACAGAACAATAATTGCTAAATCTTTTGAGCTCTTTGCTAATTATTGTGATTGTTGCTTATTTGCCCCCTACAGCATTTACACTGCTAACGACTGGCAGATCTCCGATTAGATAAGGGGATGTATAACTAATAATAATCTTTCAATCAGGCAGATCCATGGAAAACAAATGATTTATTGCTTGCCATTTGATTGCTGCATGCTATTACACCCATTTCTCAAAAGCAAATAGATGAGAATTTAAAAGCTAATCGCTTTGCTCCTTGTTTACATCGTCTCAGGGTGCCTTTATATACTGCGGCTTTTGTGGACAACCGTTTTTGGCTCAATCTCTGCATAAAGTCTGCTCTAGTGACCTTTCAAATACAACTGCCAAACTAACTTAAAGGAAACGTGTCATTGGGAGAAAAAAAATCACCTTTTTATCTTAAAAATATTTTTGGTAATGTAATTTTCCATATCACACATATTAAAAAAAAATACTTAAGGCTACTTTCGCATTCGCGTTTGGTGCAGATCCGTCCTGACACACAATTTAAGTCAATGGGGACGGATCCTTTTTTTACTGACACAATATGGCGCAATAGAAAACGGATCCGTCCCCCATTGACTTTCAATGATGTTCAAGACGGATCCGTTTTGGCTATGCTAAATATAATACAAACGGATCTGTTCTGAACGGATGCAGACAGTTGTATTATCTGAACGGATGCGTTTCTGCAGATCCATGACGGATCCGCACCAAACGCGAGTGCTTAGTTTCGCTGCAAGCAGCGTTTTGGTGTCCGCCTCCAAAGCGGAATGGAGGCGGAACGGAGACAAACTGATGCATTCTGAGCAGATCCTTTTCCATTCAGAATGCATTAGGGCAAAACTGATCCGTTTTAGACCACTTGTGAGAGCCCTGAACGGATCTCACAGACGGAAAGCCAAAACGCCAGTGTGAAAGTAGCCTAAAATCATGCTGTTTTCATACTGCCCATTAGGTTAAATAATATGTCAACACTTCTGTTCTGCACACTGCTTTTCAGTAGCTATCTGATTATCATCACAGACAAAATTACAATGAGAAGTAACTCCAGGATCCTCCTGATCCTACTACCTCCTGACCTCTGCACAGGTCACAGAGCATGCCTAGAACATTCTAGTCAAGGAGGTCCTGCCATTGTGTCTATGGCCCCTGTGATTGCTTTCAAAGAACAGGAAGTCTTCACACATTTTAGGCCTAGTGGCCAGTGTGAAAACTGTAGGATTTTTTTTATTTATTTTTTATAAAATTGATTTGATAGGACATGGAAATAAAAAAATAAAAAAAATCACCCAAAGAAAAATATGTTTAACATAAGAACTTGATTTAAACAACAGGCAATTTTCTGATAACACATTCCTTTTAACTTTTCCAACATAGATAACAGAAATGTAATATTTCTAACCTGTGTTGAATAAATAGGCCACACCAACTGTATGTTTGACTTGCTTAGCAGTATCATTTATTATGTCTATGAATAACAAGAGTTATATTGTATAAAGGATACAATAGCGAGCAACATGTGCATACATGCTTAGAGTAGTTAGATGTACACCATTCACCATACATCATGTGTAGACAAGCAGATCGAAAACCCCTTTTATATCTTTGGATTATTACAGCCACACAGCCATTGGTTGGTGCTAGTCACCTGACATATCTTTGGATGTGGCTTATCTTTTACCTCTTTGTCTGATCTTAACCTGGCCATACACAATTAATAGCTATTCGATAGTGTTTGGCCAACGGCTATCTCTCCCAACTCCCTCCCCCAAATGCCCCATACACATACACATTCGGTTTGGTCGCATGTATATGTCTATTTAATGAGGAGAAAGCCTCTGCCAGACACCTCTGGTGGTAGCTTGTCCAAAAGGATTGGGTGAAAATATTCACAAATCCTTCAATCCCCTGACACCTTAGACTGTGGCCGAACTGGCCATTCTTGGCAGGCTTGGATGACAATACACTAATGTGTATGGGGGCCTTAAGGTCTCTGCACACAGGTGTCTTTTCTATGTACAACAGAAATTAAACTTGTCACGCATTGTCCAGAGGCATCAAGGGTAGTAAGCAACATTGGAGTTGCCTCTCTCGTAAGATTCGGTAGGTCAGTACTATAAAAGTACTGAATGCCAGCATGGCAGTGACAGACTGCTGAAATCAATGAGGGCAGCATAGTGCTGCTGACCAGTGATGGCCAGTTCGCATTGTTCACCCGCGAACATATGCGGGCTGCCATCCTTTTTCACAAGTCCGGCGAAGCACAGGTAAGCCCTTACCTGTGCCTGTGCCGTGAGCCGGTCTGAAAACAAGTGCGGTCAGCGGGAGCAGGCAGTTCCGAGAACAGCCACCGGGGGCCTTAATCGGGCTGTTCTCTGAACTGCCTGCTCCCGGTGACCGCATTTGTTTTCAGACCGGCTCACGGTACAGGCACAGGTAAGGGCTTACCTGTGCCTCGCCGGACTTGTGAAAAAAGATGGCAGCCTGCATATGTTCGCGGGTGAACACTGCGAACTGGCCATCACTGCTGCTGATAGTCTCCCTTCACATCCGGGACATTTTCCCCTTCCTGACAGAGCCATTTTTTGCAAATCTGACATGTGTCACTTTGTGTGGTGATAACTTTAAAACGCTTTTACTTATCCAAGCCATTCTGAGATTGTTTTCTCGTCACATAGTGTACTTCATGACAGTGGTAAAATTGAGTCAAAAAATTTCATTTTTAATTATAAAAAAAATACAAAATTTACCAAAAATTGGGAAAAATTAGCAAATTTCCAATTATCAATTTCCCTACTTTTATAATAGATAGTAATACCTCCAAAAATAGTTATTACTTTTCATTCCCTATATGTATACTTCATGTTTAGATCATTTTGTGAATGTCATTTTATTTTTTGGGGATGTTAGAAGGCTTAGAAGTTTAGAAGCAAATCTTGAAATTTTTCAGAAAAGTTTCAAAACCCACTTTTTAAGGACCAGTTCAGGTCTGAAGTCACTTTGTGAGGTTTACATAATAGAAACCACCCACAAATTACCCAAATTTAGAAACTACACCCCTCAAGGTATTCAAAACTGATTTTACAAATATTGTTAACCCTTTAGTTGTTCCAGAATTTCACTTTTTTGGCAGATTTTCCATTTTAATCATTTTTTTTCGCGAACAAAGCAAGGGTTAACAGCCGAACAAAACTCAATATTTATTTCCCTGATTCTGTCGTTTACAGAAACACCCCATATGTGGTCGTAAACTGCTGTATGGCCACACGGCAGGGCGCAGAAGGAAAGGAACGCTATATGGTTTTTGGAGGGCAGATTTTGCTGGACTGGTTTTTTGACACCATGTCCCATTTGAAGCCCCCCTGATGCACCCCCAGAGTAGAAACTCCAAAAAAAGTGACCCATTTTGAAAAATACACCTCTCAAGGTATTCAAAACTGATTTTACAAACTTTGGTAACCCTTTAGGTATTCTACAATAGTTAATGGAATATGGAGATAACATTTCAGAATTTCAATTTTTTGGTAAATTTTCCAGTTCAATTTTTTCCAGTAACAAAGCAAGGGTTAACAGCCAAACAAAACTCTATTTATTGCCCTGATTCTGTAGTTTACAGAAACGCCCCATATGTGGTCGTAAACTGCTGTATGGCCACACGGCAGGGTGCAGTAGGAAAGGAATGCCATAAGGTTTTTGGAAGGCAGATTTTGAAGACCCCCTGATGCACCCCGTAAACTGCTGTATGGCCAAACGGCAGGGCGCAGAAGGAAAGGAACGCTATATGGTTTTTGGAGGGCAGATTTTGCTGGACTGGTTTTTTGACACCATGTCCCATTTGAAGCCCCCCTGATGCACCCCCAGAGTAGAAACTCCAAAAAAGTGACCCATTTTGAAAAATACACCTCTCAAGGTATTCAAAACTGATTTTACAAACTTTGGTAACCCTTTGGAGATAACATTTCAGAATTTCTATTTTTTGGTAAATTTTCCAGTTTAATCAATTTTTTCCACTAACAAAGCAAGGGTTAACAGCCAAACAAAACTCAATAGTTATTGCCCTGATTCTGTAGTTTAAAGAAACACCCCATATGTAGTCATAAACTTCTGTGCGGGCACACGGCAGGGCGCAGAAGGAAAGAAGAGCCATGTGGTTTTTGGAAGCCAGATTTTGCAGGACTGTTTTTTTTACACCATGTCACATTTGAAGACCTCCTGATACACCCCTAGAGTAGAAACTCCAAAAAAGTGACCCCATTTTGGAAACTACGGGATAAGGTGGCAGTTTTGTTGGTACTTTTTTAGGGTACTTTCTTCAGGGCTAACTAGGGTAATCCAGGATAGGTACGAGGACGGGGGGTCACCACCATTAGATGATACCTCTGGGCTGAGGATCAATCAGGAATATAATAGGAATAGTACTGTCCCTGGTACGATTGATATCCTCCTGTCTACTCAATCCTGGACCCTTTCCCATCTCATTTAGGGTATATGTGTATTGGTTGACCGGTCAAGGTAATTTTAAGTGTATTAATAAAAATCTATAGTTCTTTAGTTTATATTCATATTGATTCGTTCAAATAATATGACTCATTTATAAACTGTTCATCTGTATGCTGCTTTGTCGTTTGCATATGATTTTTAGTTGCTCTATATCACACCTTTTGTGAGGCAAGGTAACAAAAGATAGCTGTTTTGGCACGGTTTTTATTTTTTGTTATTTAAAATGTTCATCTGACAGGTTAGATTATGTGCTATTTTTATAGAGCAGGTTGTTACGGATGCGACAATACCAAATATGACAACTTTTTTTGGTTTTCTTGTTTCAGTTTTACATAATAAAGCATTTAAAAAAAAAACATTTTTTTTGTGTCTCCACATACTGAAAGCCATAGTTGTTTTTTTTGGGCGATTGTCGTATGTAGGGGCTCATTTTTTTCAGTATGAGGTGACAGTTTGATTGGTACTATTTTTGGATGCATATGACTTTTTGATCGCTTGGTATTACACTTTTTGTGATGTAAGGTGACAAAAAATTGCTTTTTTTACATACTTTTTTTTTTTTACGGTGTTCACCTGAGAGGTTAGATCATGTGATATTCTTATAGAGCAGGTTCTTACGGACGCGGCAATACCTAATATGTATACTTTTTTATTTACACAATAACAGCATTATAGTTTTACACAATAACAGCATTTTTTAAACAAAAAAAATGATATTTTAGTGTCTCCATATTCTGAAAAAAATAGTTATTTTTATTTTTTTGGGCGATTGTTTTATGTAGGGGCTCATATTTTGCAGGATGAGGTGACGGTTAGATTGGTACTATTTTGGGAGGTATATGCCTTTTTGATTGCTTGATGTTGCACTTTTAGGCCTCTTTCACACGGGCGTGTCCGGATTAGGTCCGAATGCGTCCCGATGCATTGCGGCAAACCTGCGCGAGTAGGAACGCAATTGCAGTCAGTTTTGACTGCGATTGCGTTCCGATGTTCAGTTTTTATCGCGCTTGTGCAATGTGTTTTGCACGCACGTGATAAAAAACCGACTGTGGTACCCAGACCCGAACTTCTTCACAGAAGTTCAGGTTTGGGTTAGTTGTAGTGTAGATTGTATTATTTCCCCTTATAACATGGTTATAAGGGAAAATAATAGCATTCTGAATACAGAATGCATAGTAAAATAGGGCTGGAGGGGTTAAAAAAAAATAATAAAAAATTTAACTCACCTTAATCCACTTGTTCGCGCAGCCCGGCTTCTCTTCTGTCTTCATCTGTGAGCAATAGGACCTTTGATGACATCACTGCGTTCATCACATGGTCCATCACATGATCCATCACCATGGTGATGGATCATGTGATGAGTGTAGTGACATCATCAAAGGTCCTATTGCTCACAGATGAAGACAGAAGAGATGCCGGCTGCGCGAACAAGTGGATTAAGGTGAGTTACATTTTTTTATTTAATTTTTTAACCCCTCCAGCCCTATTTTACTATGCATTCTGTATTCAGAATGCTATTATTTTCCCTTATAACATTGTTATAAGGGGAAATAATAATGATAGGGTCCACAGCCCGATCGTCTCCTAGCAACCGTGCGTGAAAATCGCACCGCATCCGCACTTGCTTGAGGATGCTTGCGATTTTCACGCAGCCCCATTCACTTCTATGGGGCCTGCATTGCGTGGAAAATGCACAAAATAGAGCTTGCTGCGATTTTCACGCAACGCACAAGTGATGCGTGAAAACCACCACTCATGTGCATAGTCCCATAGAAGCGTTCACCTGAGGGGTTAGATCATGTGATATTTTTATAGAGATGGTTATTATGGACGCGGCGATACCTAATATCCTAATATGTCGACTTTTTTTTTTATTTCACTTTAACACAATAACAAAAAATGATGTTTTAATGTCTCCATGTTCTGAGAGCTATATTTATTTTTATTTTTTGAGAGATTATCCTATGTAGGGGCTCATTTTTTGCGAAATGAGGTGACTGCTTTATTGGTACCATTTTGCGGGACATACGCCTTTTTGATCTCTTCGTGTTGCACTTTTTGTGATGTAAGGTGACAAAAATGGCTTTTTTTGACAGTTTTTATTTTTTATGGTGTTTATTGGACAGGGTGGATCATGTGATATATTTATAGAGCCGGTCCTCACGGATACGGCAATACCAAATATGTCTATTTTATTTATTTGTTCCTATTTTAAATATTTTTTTAAAATTATTTAACTGGGGAATTTTTTTTATTTTACACTTTGTGTCCCCCATAAGGTCATAAAAGACCTCTGGGGGACATTTGGCTTCATATTTTTTTCCCCACTATTGATTTTTCCTGTAACTGGGGCTGACATGGTAGCCCCAGTTACAGTGGAAATACACCCCCCAGAGAGGCTGTACAGCAGTATACAGTGCTGTACAGCCTCAGTGCAGGACTGATTAAGGTCTGTGAAAGACCTGACAGCTCCTGCACTCCCCCGCCCCGACGGTCAGGTGACCACCGGGCCGGGATAGGAAGCGCCATAGCGCTTCCTGATCTGTATACACAGCGCTCGCTGAGCGCTGTGTGTACAGCGATCTAGAAGGCAGGGACAGCTCTAAGGGTTGCCCTGCTGTCACTGACGATTAGCGTGCAGCTGCGATCTCTGAATGGATGTTCCAGAACGTCCATTCAGAATTAAACATCCACCCATAGGACGTTTTTATCCTATGGGTGGATGTGGGGTGGTTAAAGATGGCCAGTCAGCTCTCCTGACATACAGTACCTGTTTTAGTAAATACTTGTACTTCCCAAAAAGCAACAATTCTGTACTTAGAATTCTTGGTTGCCTCATTCGTCTGTTATTTCTCTTTGAAATGTAAAAATGCATTGCCAACTGGGTGTTAATGTTTCCCTTGACAAGAAGGTATGGCCCCACTTACACTATCAGTTGTGACTGGCAAGGTCAACAATTAGTGGCACATCCCATGGACAAGGGAAATAGTAACACTCAGCTCTTCATTTATTCATTCATTTATTCATTAGTTCACTCATTGATTCATATAATTCTGAAGGAATAACAGAGGAAAAGCTCAATGCAGAATTCTAAGAAAAGTGTTTTATGGGTCATTTTCTAAAACAGACATGTCAGGAGTTATTACTCCTGTTCAAAACCACACAGTGAGAATTTTGTTTCCCTATCTCACTAACCTATGCCATGTTCTCCCCATTAGAAAACCTTGGAATACCTTTGGATGGCACTCACTAAGAATCATTGGTTGATTATAGTAAGGTTCTTCCTGGGTTTGGCCATAGTCGTGACATTTATTCAGCGACACATTTCAAATGTTGTTGAAGCAACTGATATATCAATTGTGGGCCAACATCTAATCTGTTTTAAGGTGGATTTAGACAGGGCAATAATCGGGCAAATTATCAGAAATGAATGTGTAACACCCCAGAGTGGTGTTACCACTTCTGCACCTTGCTACTGTCTTTATTGGTCTAACCTCATATCATCTTATGCATTTATTTCCAGGTCCTCCACACTGTGCATTCCTAATAATGTTGTTATGTAAATGTTCAAATGTAATGTGCCTGGTTCACCAGCAGGTGGCAGCAAACATGGCAGAGCTATATTTAGATAGAATGGAACTTACCATTCCATTCTAACCCCCCTCTGGTGAGAAGTGGGCGAGTCCTACTTCCTGCAGGAAGGGTGGAGCAGAAGTTCTAGTTAGTCTAGCTTACCCCCTGCTAAGGGAAGGGTGTGCAGGGGCACATCCAGCAGAGACTTAGCACCTTAGAGACTACAATAAAGTTTACATTCATTACTATTTGTGCTAGCCTCGTTTTCTTTTTTGGTGTTCTACCCTACGTGCAGGCTTAGCACGTGCACTCACATTCTTTGTGAGTCATTTTCTATTGGTGTTATCATATGGGCAGGAACCTAGTGGTAGCCGTCTCTATGTTAGTATATGTATGTCATAATAGTAAAGAGTCTTATGCAACACTTTAACCTTCCTTGGGTATCTTAGAGCACAACCTAAGCAAAAGCCTAGGATTGCTTTGTTTTAAGTAAGGGGGAATGTAACACCCCAGAGTAGTGTTACCACTTCTGCACCTTGCTACTGTCTTTATTGGTCTAACCTCATGTCATCTTATGCATTTATTTCCACACTGTGCATTCCTAATAATGTTGTTATGTAAATGTTCAAATGTAATGTGCCTGGTTCACCAGCAGGTGGAAGCAAACATGGCAGAGCTTAGATAGAATGGAACTTACCATTCCATTCTAACCCCCCTCTGGTGAGAAGTGGGCGAGTCCTACTTCCTGCAGGAAGGGTGGGGCAGAAGTTCCAGTTAGTCTTGCTTCCCTCTGCTAAGGAAAGGGTGTGCAGGGGCACGTCTCTGCTGGATGTGCCCACTGCAGCCATAGCACCTTAAGCTCTGCTGGCCATGGAGGCCAAAGCTTGAAGCCTCCGGAGCCAGGAGGAAAGTTCCCTGGCATAACCATAAGACAGACTACAGAGAGAAGAAGTGCAGCATACTGCAGAAGTTCTAGTTAGTCTAGCTTACCCCCTGCTAAGGGAAGGGTGTGCAGGGGCACATCCAGCAGAGACTTAGCACCTTAAGCTCTGCTGGCCATGGAGGCCAAAGCTTGAAGCCTCAGGAGCCAGGAGGAAAGTTCCCTGGCATAACCATAAGACAGACTACAGAGAGACGTGCAGCATACAGAAAAAGGTGAGTTATACAGCAAGCCTGTCCGTACAGCAGAGTGAGAGAAAGATATAGCAGAGTGGAGTTTGCCTGCCAGTTTAATGCTAAAGCCTGCTGGAACCAAGACAAAGCTTGAAGACTGTTTCTCATGAACGTTTATTCAAGTAAAGCTGCAGTTCAACTACCTACAAGGTCTGGACTCAATCTTTCTTTCAAATCCCTCCATTATTCCCCCTATTTATTGCTTCGGAGCCAAAGCCTGTGGTCCAGCGGTATCCACGTAGGAGCACCGTGACACAGATCGGCTGCACTATACCACTCGGCATCTCCTACACCTGGGACGCGTTATATTGAGGGCCCTATGGGGAGGCGCCTGTTGAAATCTTGGTGTCATGAACAGGATTTACTTGCGTGCCTCTAACCTACAGAGACAATAGGAGTCGAGCCATGGACACACCTTGAGAAACTTGCCCCTTGTTTTGTGGTTATATTTTGGCTTTTTCTTTTCCGTCCACCCTTATGTGCCTGGACTTCATGAACTCCATCCATCATCCTATAACTATCTCCAGGTTGCGCATGTTGGCACCGTACCTCATATGCATTACAAATACTAGTTTTACTACCTCATGTGGATTACAAATATTGACATTACTACCTCATGTGGATTACAAATGACTCTGGAATGATTTGTTCCAGTTTGGTGCACATGATCCACCAGAATTAAAGGAAAAGACTCTAATGTGAATTTAATTGCACTATGCTATTGCATCATGAATTTACACAGTGTTTTTGCACTAACCCTTTTAAAGTTTTAGCAACATTCAAGAATTTAGCCCATTGCATGTACTCTCTTACAGGTACTGCAATGTGATCCTATGCACTACAAATGGACTTTGGACTTTATGTAGTTAGCCAGATAGCTAGCACCTTACTTTCTAGCTCATATGGACTGCCTCTGAGGGCATCAATATATGTCACAAGCAGATCTAACACCGTCAAGGGTAACCCCGCTGATAAAAATTGGTGTGTAGAGGGATTAACCCTTGTGGGAGTTCTTGGAGAGAACTGGCTCCTCCTCCTACTTTGATGTGTCCTAAAGCTTAGTGCGCAGAACTGTGAATAAACATCCTACTGATATGGGCAGGATAGAACACCAAAAAAGAAAACGAGGCTAGCACAAATAGTAATGAATGTAAACTTTATTGTAGTCTCAACACGAGACGGAATATATTAAAATACACATAAAAAACAACAATACAATGGTAGGTAAAGAGCACTCAGAATAATGGTACACCACTGGATAACTGAACGTATCAAAGCTAGAAAGATGATATAAATATCATAAAATGTGTATATGGCCCAAAATCTGGTTTGGGCCATATATACATTTTATGATATTTATATCATCTTTCTAGCTTTGATATGTTTAGTTATCCAGTGGTGTACCATTATTCTGAGTGCTCTTTACCTACCATTGTATTGTTGTTTTTTATGTGTATTTTAATATATTCTGTCTCGTGTTGAGACTACAATAAAGTTTACATTCATTACTATTTGTGCTAGCCTCGTTTTCTTTTTTGGTGTTCTACCCTACGTGCAGGCTTAGCACGTGCACTCACATTCTTTGTGAGTCATTTTCTATTGGTGTTATCATATGGGCAGGAACCTAGTGGTAGCCGTCTCTATGTTAGTATATGTATGTCATAATAGTAAAGAGTCTTATGCAACACTTTAACCTTCCTTGGGTATCTTAGAGCACAACCTAAGCAAAAGCCTAGGATTGCTTTGTTTTAAGTAAGGGGGAATGTAACACCCCAGAGTAGTGTTACCACTTCTGCACCTTGCTACTGTCTTTATTGGTCTAACCTCATGTCATCTTATGCATTTATTTCCACACTGTGCATTCCTAATAATGTTGTTATGTAAATGTTCAAATGTAATGTGCCTGGTTCACCAGCAGGTGGAAGCAAACATGGCAGAGCTTAGATAGAATGGAACTTACCATTCCATTCTAACCCCCCTCTGGTGAGAAGTGGGCGAGTCCTACTTCCTGCAGGAAGGGTGGGGCAGAAGTTCCAGTTAGTCTTGCTTCCCTCTGCTAAGGAAAGGGTGTGCAGGGGCACGTCTCTGCTGGATGTGCCCACTGCAGCCATAGCACCTTAAGCTCTGCTGGCCATGGAGGCCAAAGCTTGAAGCCTCCGGAGCCAGGAGGAAAGTTCCCTGGCATAACCATAAGACAGACTACAGAGAGAAGAAGTGCAGCATACTGAAGAAAGTGAGTTATACAGCAGGTCTGTCAGTACAGCGAAGTGAGAGAAAGATATAGCAGAGTGGAGTTTGCCTGCCAGTTTAATGCTAAAGCCTGCTGGAACCAAGACAAAGCTTGAAGACTGTTTCTCATGAACGTTTATTCAAGTAAAGCTGCTGTTCAACTACCTACAAGGTCTGGACTCAATCTTTCTTTCAAATCCCTTGATTATTCCCCCTATTTATTGCTTCGGAGCCAAAGCCTGGGGTCCAGCGGTATCCAGGTAGGAGCACCGTGACACAGATAGGCCGCACTATACCACTCAGCATTTCCCATACCTGGGAAACATTATATAGAGGGCCCTAGGGGGAAGCACCCGTTGCAAATGTTCCTGCAAATGCTTGTTCCCGACAATCTGCCCGTCTAAAGGTACAGCCGATCATCCGATGAAAGCAAAACATCAGGTGAAACAGTTGTTATCATTTCTGGGCAGCAGATCATGCTGTCTAAACAGCGATCTGCTGCCTAGAAACAATGCAGCTATATGAGAACGAGCAATGGCAATTGCGATCACTCATTCTCATACTGTGGAGGTGATGTAAATGCAGAGCTTCACCCCCACTGAACGAGCAGCCGACTTTTTGAAGGAATCCATCCTTCCCTTCAATCTGCTGCTCCTCGGCCCGTCTAAATCCACCCTTAGAGGAAATTAGCTTCTTTATTTAGATGGGTATCTCAACTTGCAAACAACCAAAGCCTATGTTTCAGCCTCTAATAAATATTACATGACTGGTAATGAAGGCAGCAAACCTATGGCATATCTCGCCAAAAGGAAATGCTTACAGAGCTTCGTCTCAAAAATGTGTTCCTCAGCATCCGTGCTATTGGATGATATCTATAGGCTACAGCCATTGAATTCTGCTCATGCTATCGACCCCTGTACGACTTGAGGCTGGGAGGAACTTCAAAGGAGCTTTCAGATAGGTGAGCACTAATTAAGGCCCTTTTCCACCTGCAGATAATTGCTAAGATCATCGCCAACAAGCATTCGCATGAAAGCTTGTTTGGGATGATCTAGCTGTCTAACACTGCTGCCATTTACCTGATGAACGAGCAAAATGCTTGTTCATCGAGTAATTGGAGTCTTTCAATCTGCTGCCTCATTTGTCGGCAGCAGATGGTGCCATGTAATCCTGCAGAATCTATAGGTGTATTAGGGCCCTAATTCATTTTTACAATCACTTTCTCTTCCTTCTGTTACCAACATGCAAAAGATGTCGCCTAGGCCTCATTCACTATGAAGGAACTTACTATAGCACTCTCTGATACACCATACAATAAATTTTCAGGACCAGATAGACTGCCTGCATGCTATTTTAAACAGTTCAGTAATTCCTTGCTTCCCTTCTTCCTGAGGGTGTGCAATTTTTTAAATGAACACTAACATTATTTTCCTTCAAAGCACTAGAAGCTCACATTTCTATAATTCCTAAGAAAGGCAAGGATCCAGTGTGACAGCTATCGCCCAATTCCTTTGCTGGATGCTGATGTTCAGCCATTTGCTAAACTTTTGGCCAAGACACAGGCTGGAGGATCGATAGCATAAACACAATACCACCCATACCCGTCACCTCATCTGTTTAAAAAAAACAACTGATGGTCCAATTATTTATAGATACTGAAAAATCATTAGACCATTTGACACCTGCTCTGTTTTGGGTTCCCACCTGCATTTGTTCATCAAGTGCTCTCTTTCTACTCTTTAGCAAGCACCAGAGAAAAGGTTAATAGTCTCATGTCCTAGCCTTTCCAAATAAAAGACAGAATGAGATAGGCATGCCCCCTCTTACTGCTTTTATTTATATTGACAGTAGATGCCTTAATGCAGAAACAGAGACAGGAGCTAGCTATAGAGGGTGTGAGAATGGTAGGACATACCTTTCCGGATGATCTTCTCATCATACACACAACTCTCGCATGCCTTGCTAATATCACTGAACAGTTTGACATACTGTCGAACTTTGAGACAAATGCTAGGAAATTGAATGGCCTAGGTATTTCTTGCCTTCAAGCTTCGATAGGGAAATTGGTCCAGAAATCTGTCCAGAAATTGGTCCAGAAACCTCTCCTGATCTATGGCAGCACAGTAATTATGTCTGAGTATTTGAGCCACTACTGGCACAAATACTCCCCGACTTCTTCTTTGTGAAACATACATTTCCTAAATATATATTGGGTGGCTCTAAACCTAGAATAGGCTTTAACATTTTAGTCCTTCCTAACAAAAAGCTGGAGGAATTGGATTTGTAGACATTCGTACCTGCCATCATGCTTTGATTCCTCATTCTCTAAACTGTACCAGCCAGTGGAGGAGACAGCAATTTGTCTCCTTTTGATCTTTCTTCTATGGCTCTACTAAGCTTGTGTAAATCTTTATCTCTCAAACCATATGCAGACAAAAGCATCTATTCAGTCTTGGCGCTTTGCTTGGAAACACTTATCTCTTCAGTTTGCCCCCTTGCCTGTGATGTCCGTAATAGATTTAGAACTGTACCAGATTGAATGTCTTTTTGATCATCCAGCCCTTCCCAAAGAAGCAACGAGATGGCGCAGTATCCACTTTTCATGAAATTAAATACCATCCAGGAGTCTACCCTTTCTATCCTACCAAAGTCTGAAACATTGCTAACTGGAAGTGCTTAAACTGGACCCGACTTAACATTCAGTCATGCGGGTGAAGAAAATTTTTCTCCATAGGAAACCACCTAAGAAGCTGATGACTTCTCTTCATGGTACCAACTGTAAAAAATTAAGAAGTGAAACTTCCCCCACTTATGCCACAGTGTGGGAACAAGAACTAACGTCGTCTCTCGGGAAAAAAAATCTATATGATCTATAAGATTTCCATAGGCATCTCAAGATGTGAGGGATTACAACAGTCAACATAAAGGCTACCAGTGACCTAGCTGCTCGCTGCTCACTGGATGCGCAGGACAAAACCTTCACTCCAGCATGATGACGTTTCACATCACTGACTGGAAGCAGCAGGACCTACGAAAGGTCATCACGCTGGAGCATCTGGTGAGCAGCACAATCAAATCGATGAGGTTTTATTTTTTATTTTTTTTTGCACAAGAAGAGTGGGGAAGGGGACATTAATAATATTGTGACCTCTAATAGGGGCATTATTAATAGTGGGAGCCACTAATGGAGGAAAAATACAAGGAGGCATTCATTTTAATTGGGGCCTTATTAATACAGGGGGCCACTAATGGGGGCCTTATTAATACTGGGGCCACTAATGGAGCATTATTAATACTGGGGGACACTAATGGGAACCTTATTTATACTGGGGCCACTAATGGGGGCCTTATTAATACTGGGGGCCACTTATGGGGCATTATTAATACTGAAGGCCACAAATGGGGACCTTATATATACTGGGGCCAATACTGGGGCATTATTAATACTGGGGGCCACTAATAGGACATTTTAATACTAAGGGGTGCCGATTGGGGGCATTTCTTTAAATGGGGCCTGTGTTAAGCCACGCTCACTGGCGTAACTATAGGGGTCGCAGCGGTCGCGGTTGCGACCGGGCCCCTAAGCCAGGGGGGCCCAACTGTACTTATCATAATGGAAGTGCTCATTAGTCTGCAGGAGGAGGGGGACAGAAGCGCTGTGAGCGCTGTACAGTACTTACCCCTCCTCCTGCTCGCTCTTCTTAGGACTGGCGCCGCTGTGTCCTGGCTGCCTACAGCGTCAGGACGTACACTCTGACCTGACGCTGCAGGAGGTCAGGTGACTTCAGAGCGGGTCCTGAGAAGAGAAGGCAGCCAGGACAAGGAGAGTGGCGGCAGGAGATGTAAGTTACTTTATTATTTTACAGTCTGATCTGAGGTCTGATATGGAGGTATAATGGGGGGTCTGGAGAGGTCTCACTGGGGGTCTGGAGAGTTATAATGGGGGTCTGGAGTGGTCTATGGGGGATCTGGAGGTCTGACTGGGGGGTCTGAAGGTCTGACTGGGCGTCTAAAGTATTCTAATGGGGGGGTCTGGAGGTCTGACTGGGGGGTCTGGAGGACTGACTGGGGGTCTGAAGTGGTCTAATGGGGGGTCTAAAAGTCTGACTAGGGGTTCGGGAGGTCTGACTGGGGAGTCTGGAGGTCTGACAGGGGGGTCTGGAGGTCTGACTGGGGGGTCTGGAGAGGTCTGACTGGGGGGTCTGGAGAGGTCTGACTGGGGGTCTGTGTCACAATCAGTGTGTGTGGGGGGGGAACTCCACACTGAACACAGGAGGGAAGGGGAACAGTAACTGGGAAGGGAAGGAACAGGTCCCCTCCTAGACAACTCTAATGCGGGCCCTGACTACCTATCAATATGAAAAGACCTTGAAGGTAGGAATATTCATATGCAGGAAACCTAGGCCCTGATTTCCCTATAAGGCCCTGGAATCAGGTTAGGACCAGAGACAACCCATTCCTCCCCAGATGGACGAATAGAAGTCTCTGTCTCAGGCCCATATACAACAACAGGGAAAATAACAAACACAAACAAATGCGACATTTAACTTCTGTAGAGATTGACAAACAGGAACACCAGTGGCGACCTCACACCAGCTCAGCCAAACCCAAATTAAGCTATAGTCAGAAGGGTGGGGTCCGACTATAAAGGGTAGAAGTGATGACCACTGAGCAACAGCTGAGAAAATGGAAGTGGTCATTAACCAGTCACCTGAGGGACAGTGAGAATATGGAGGTCTAATGGTGGTCTGATTTAGGGTCTAGAGCTCTAATGGGGGTCTGATTGGGGGTCTGGAGGTCTGATTGAGGGTCTGGAGGTCTAATGGGGGTCAGATATGGGGGTCTGGAGGTCTAGTCGGAGTCTGGAAGTCTAATGGGGGTCTGGATGTCTGATATGGGGGTCTGGAGGTCTAATGGGGGTCTGGAGGTCTTATATGGGTGTTTGGAGGCCTAATGGGGGTCTTATCTGAGGTCTGATATTGGGTCGGGGTCTTACATGGAGGTCTAATGGGGGTCTGATCTGAGGTCTAAAACTGGGGTCTTATATGGGGTCTGACATAGAGGTCTATAGGGGGTTTGGTCTGAGATGGGGGCATCTCATTTAGGGTTTTATATGGGGGTCTGATCTAAAAGGAAGGGGGGATTCTTTTTTACTAGTGCACAATATAAGGGGGTGTTTTTGTACTGACGTGGTACCAGTATTTTGAGGTGGACTTTCTGCAGGAAAGTATTGGGGAGCACAGTGGACACAGTATTGGGGGTGGCAGGATGGGGTGTTATGGGGTGTTGAGAAGGTGAGGAGGAGGATGGAAAAGTAGGAAAGTAAGATGTCTGTTTGTTAAACTCTGCAGAGACGAGGCACGGCTGAAAGAAGTCATCATGGCGGTCTGGTCTGACAGGAGAAGAAGAGGAAAGAGAATATCTACATCAGAGAAGAAAAGTCACTGGATGTAAGAGGTACATATGTGGTGCTGTATTACCCTGTATGTTCTGTAGCGCTGTATGTAATTTTTTCCAAGTATGTCTTTAATGGGTTTGTCTGCTTTTTTTTTGTATGAGTGCCGCCTTCTCTGCCCTGTTTACCTGCTCATCACTGCAAATGCTACAGTGAGCAGGTGAACAGAACAGAGAAAGCAGCTCTTATATGAGCGCTGCCGTCTCTTTAAATAGATGATCGTCGGGGGTGCCGGAGGACCCCGACTGATCTGATATTGATGACCTATCCTGAGGATAGGTCATCAGTAGTAAGAAGAGGACAACCCTTTTAACAGTAGGACTGGAGGTAAGGGGGAGGGGGCATTTCAATATTTGCCTTGGTCAGCAGAAAAGCTAGGTGCACCCGCACTGAGTGAAGAGGGGGGGCCCAAGCTGAACTCTTGCACCAGGGCCCATGAGCCTATAGCTACGCCCCTGGCCATACTTCCACAGTTTAACTTGGCCAGTATTTTTTAGTATTCAGGTTAAATTGCTGTGTTGGCACTTTGCGATTAAAAAAAATGGGTTTTGGGTTGCAGTTTGGGCACTCGGTCTCTAAAACGTTTGCCATCACTGATCTAGGTAAAGGAAAATCATGGTGGTCTCAAGCACGTTTATGTTTTTAACACTACTAGTCACCGGCATTGATGGGCAGGCTTTAGTACTGTCCTAGCCGTTTTGCAGGCTAGGATAGCGCTAGAGCCCGCCCATTTGTGCCGGTAACGTCACGGGGTTCACTGCTGGGTAGAGGCCTCCGCCTAGCAGTCCCTATGGAGAGCCCGGTACATCACCAGATCTCTTAAAAAAGCGATTCAGCGCAGGGCAAAGGAGAGCCCTATTAGGGGGGCTGCCTGAGTGAAAACGGGGGTATGTTCAGGTTCAGCTCTGAACCTGGACAACCCCTTTAACATGTATCTATTGTGTGTACTGTGCTTCACATTTAGGCAGCTCAGTATTTTAACCATCTGGCAACAGGTCAGCAACAAATACAAGCTGTTTGATTCACGGGAGATATATTATTTGCAGTGCTTATTTATACCACTATTAAACGGCGGTGTGTGCATTGCCTGTTTATTATCACCGATACAATCCACACAGCAAATGTAACCAACAACACATTGGTTCCAACTACATTAACTGTTCAAGTCCTGAAAATGCCAGTAGGAGAATTATAATGTCTTTTTACTATAGGGAGAGCAAAGTGGACCACATTTACTAATATGAGTACACCTAGACCATGCCATTAATTGTGCCAAAATTTGGCACAATTTGGAGTATCTAGTGTTAGAAAAATCCTCTGCAACTTTCTCTCCAAGGTGAAATGGCTTAAGGGAAATAGGGAGTGACTTCACGGGAAAGAGACGTAGCCTGTGATATGAGAGTTTGCGCCAAAGTTGTGCTATGATTCTGGTGCAAAATTCTGTTGCAAAGTAAGCCAACCAATAGGTGGTATATAGAGAAAAGTGTCTAGCCATGCGCCCAATATATCATCCAGCCTGGGCCACTGTGATAAATTTGGCCATGTCTAGACTGCCTAAGTGTACGCCAGCTATAGGATTAGTGTCTTTGCAGCACTGAAGTCATAGGTATGGAATTGACCAGGGACAACAACTGCATGAAGTTTGGATGTCTGCATTGGTTTTATCCACATCCCTCTGTTTTTTTTGTCACACTCAGAGTTGGCATTAGAGAGGCATCTCAATCCCACAGGGGGCCCACGCAGGCATCTGGAGCTTTTCATTTCCTATTTGGGAGTACTATATTTCAATTCACAGGTCTAATTTTCTATAAGGGGGCAGTATTTTACTATTAGGGTGCACTGTTTTCTATTAGGGGGCAATATTTTGACATTAATTGACACTATTTTGCTATAAGGAGTCAAACTGTTAGAGGGAGCACAATTTTCCTATTGAGAGAGGTATTAGCCTTTATTTGGAGGCACAAAGGTGGGCATTTTCATTATGTGGAGGCATTAAATAAGTTATGACTAGGTGGCATAAAGGGGGTATTATTACTTTGAAGTGGGTACAATTGTGGGCATAATTACTATGTGGGGACACAAAAGGGGTTTATTTATGTTGTGTCACACTAACAGGAGCACTATTACTTTATAAGGCATAAACGGCACTATTACTGTTTGTGGCCACTGAGAAGATCACTATTACTGTGTGAGGTACTTTATGGGACACAAAGGGGGCACTCTTTCTGTTTAGTGCACAATTAATTCTGGGGCACAATAGTATAACAGTCATTGTGTGGCAATATTGATTGGGCCTTGTATAGTGGTATTATTGCTAGTACATTACACTGGCTGTCCAGGCCCGTTGCTGCTCCGTTCTTCCCTGCAGACACGGACGCTGCGTTACAGACTTTATGGCGTCGCTGCCCTGCTGCTATCTTGCTCTCCTGACGGCGGTGCTCCAGCCTACAGATGTCCTTGTTAGTTCCTGCAGATTTCTGTTAGGCCTCCTGACTTGTGCTATAGGAAATGAGCACTTTCTCTGACAATTAAAGGGCCAAATGCTTTCCCAGCCAATGGTTGGCTGTCTCTGGGTATTTAAGGACACTGGTACTATCTTAGGAGGTAGCAGCCTGGTGGCTCCCTCACAGCGAAGTCCAGATCCCTGTACAGGTGTTAAATGTTGAATATCGGGGGACTGCCAGGATAATGCCCTTAGAGTTATCCCACAGTGAAACTGGTTGGCTGGCACAGTGGGTCCACACTTGTTGGTACAAACATTGAAGCATTTAGAGCCCCATTTTTTTTTTTTCCAGAGCCACAGTTTGTCCAAAACAAGCTTTGCCTGTGCTCCATAGACAACTTGAAAAGCTTCCTAGGAATTTGGCTCAAATGGGATTGTGAGCCCCATTGATGAGTAGCTTTTTACAGCACTGTGGAATATGCAGGTGATAGATAAGCAGTAGGATTACATCAATTCATTTTGCTTTCTATCCTGCACAAGCCACGATTGCAACATCATTTTCTAACATACAGCAAAGAGAAAAAATGCAGCTTGACAACAGAATCTCATTTCACATATTCATTGACATGCCTCACTAAGCAAAATAATGTTTTCTCACTTACTGTGATTGGTGGAACGCCTTCACCTGAAAGACAAAGCAAACATAAAAAAACTTAGTCATGTCTGACTTTTTGCTACAGAAATATCTGGCAATTCTTTAATGCATCAGAACTTGAGAAGGAAAATAGTGTTGGAGGAGATGCAAGGGAGATGTGCTCCTCTGCCGAATATTGACCAAGTGGACCATTAGTAGAAGTTTATGTATCCCTATTCATTACTCGTTCAGTTGACATCTCTATACCAGTCTTGTTTGTGGAAGGGCTTGGGTTTAGTTTGACAATGAATCACTATGACATGACTATGTTGCCAGGTTTTGAAGCTGTCATGGTTTTCTGCTGTCTGGCCAAGAACAGAAACAGAACTGGCAGTTAATAAGAAAGTAGAATGGTGCCAGAATTACTGAGCAGTATGCGGTCTCATTCTTTTGTCTACCTACAGACACGGTGACCCATTTATTTAGAGACATGCTGTTCTGCACTCATTTATTAATTGACTTTTCATATATCACAACATGGGAAATAACACATAACCGGACCTGTAGATAATATATAAACCTTTGCAAATGCCAGTCATTGGGATATATAGTTGTGTGTACAAATTGTGTCTTCTTTGCATGTACGGCAGTGGAGAGTCCAGGTGTGACATCTCATATATGGACATTTGAACTGCACATATGGTACTACAGCTAGTCATCCAAATATTTTATTTGTATCAATGACAGATAATAACTGAAAAAACAGATCCGAAAAATCTGTTGTGTTCTGTTCACACATTTATAATGGAAATCACGCTCAATGACAGAGCCATGGTATGACAGATACCACCAGTGCCCAACAGACTCTATTCGATAACAATGGCTCCGTCATATTCACAGGAGACCATAGCTCTGCATGCATAGCAGCTCTTCCTATCAAATCTTGCCAGACCGCCAATGAAGGCTCCTAACAGAGCCACTGATGGAAGTGTGAACACAGCTTTATCAGCTCCATTAACTTTTATATAAAAATACTAATGTCTTTCAAGCTGCTATCCTTGAATGCAGTGGGCTGATGGATGTAAAAAGCTGATGTGGCTAATGACAACTAATCGATCCTGTGTTTTACATTTATTATCCTATTGTTTTCAGTATAAAAATATGAATGATCATCTATTTCTACCCTTGTCACATTCTATATTAGGCTACATTCACACGGCCATCTTTAGAACAAATTGAACTCAATGGGGTTATTCACATGGCTGTTTATTTAACGGCCAATGAATAGTGGCTATCAAAAAAAACGTCCAGGAGGACCCCATTGAAATCAGCGAGACCATTTTTAAGGGCCGTCAGACAGGAGTGCACCCCCCTAAAAAAACTGTTAAAAACGGGTACTCTAGTGTAAAATGGCCTTTTAGGGGTTAAAATAAAATGAAAAATGACTCACCTCATCCACTTGCACACACAGAGGCAGTCACTCCTCTCTTGATGCTGAAGGAAAGTGCAAGTGGATGAAGTCATTTTTTTTTTCACCATAAAAAACCCTGCACAATATTACTGCTGCGGGCCACTATGGGGTACATTATTAATGCTGGGGGACACTATGGGGGACATTATGTATATTGCAGGGGTTGGGATTTAAATAAATAAAAAAAAACTATGAACATCATCCATTAAAAACAGCCAGAAGGGTAGAAAATGGATGCAAGAATGGTTGAAAAATGCCCATTAAAAACTGACAGTGTGTCCATTTTTCATAGCCATTTTTTTGTGAATGTAGCCTAAGTAAATATTCCACCAAACCAGTCTAAAATCTGAATTCAAATATGTTTTGATCCAATAAACCAATAACCAATAAACCAATAATGGCCATTAATTCCACTGCTGTATTTGATAATTTATTGCATTTTTATTTAACTTTCGAGAAACTCTTGGATTTTGGATGCTGCATTCAGATGAATTTAGCTAAAATAGAGTGAGATATGTTGTACCTGGGCACAATAGTTGGTTATTTCAGGACCTCCTTTTGTTTCGGCTGTGGTTGCTCCATTGCATTTGTGATCAGGAGACTTTTCATCATCGGTATAATTAGTGTGGAGAGCAGGGTCTAAATGATCACAGGTCTTCACATGGTCTTCTAAGTTTTGAGACACACAAGATTCATTGTCCTGAGGAGATGACACGACCATTGTAACCTTATCGGCATGACTGTGATAGAGATGCTCTGTATATTCACAAGGATATTCTGAATAACTTACCCTGACACATTCCTCCTTGTGAACTGGAAACTTGGAGACATCAAAAACATCCTGTAATGGCGTGAAGTTTCCCACAGTACTTTTCCTCAGCCTCCGCAGTGTCGGAGAGGTGGATATCCTGCCAAGTGCCTGTCTATCGAATTGGAATGGTGTACTGTAGCTCCCATCTCCTATCTCCATTAAAATAAGTGGAGGAATATTTGCCTTTTTGGGCCTTTTTTCGAATGCAGTGTCCGTAATGAGTTGCTCCTCTTTTGTGTGGGGTTCCTCATTTAGAGTATTTTGACTTAGTTCATCACTCTTTGTATGTGAATCAGAAGGAGAAGATAAGTCGACGTCAAAAACTTCAACTTCATTATCTTCATTTGTGTATTCTGTAATCAAAATCTCTTCTTCATCCATGTCTTGGAAACAAATGTGAACGGGTGCCAGCATTTTTCTTACATTCCCATCATATTCCTAAAGGAGAGGAAATGATTACAGATGAACTTGATGTGATAACACACTCTTTTTAATTGAATCTATCACCAAAATGGTGCAAACACTCAAATTTCTCACTGACACAAATATCATATACATTACAGTAATCACAATAACCTAAAATACTGGATTATTTTGGTTAGCAAAATGAAGCATATTCTTTAGATTTCAAATCGGTTTTTGTCAAAATGAGAAAGAACATACCTGTAATTACATTAGACCAATATAAAAGAGGAGCTGTGTTCTGATATTTATATAAGGCCACTTTCACATCTGCGCTTTCCATTTCCGCTATTGACATCCGTCATAGGATGTCAATAGTGGGGGAAAACGGTGTGGATTCATTTATTTTCAATGGGGCTGGAATGTGCTGTCCGCATCTGCATTTGCGGATCCGCACCTTCAGATCCGCACTTCCATTCCGCAAAAAAATAGAACATGTCCTATTTTTGTCCGCAATTGCGGACAAGAAAAGTAATTTTCTATGAGAGTGCCAGCGATGTGCGGTCCGCAAAATGCGGAACGCACATTGCCAGTGTCCGTGTTTTGCGGATCCGCAAAACACATATGGACATGTGAATGGACCCTAATTGTCAATGGGGACAAAACTGAACTGAACGGAACGAAATGCACCAGAATGCATTCCGTTCCTTTTTGTTGCGTCCCTATCTCTAACAGAATAATGCTGCAAGCAGCGTTTTTCTGTCCGCGATGTGGTGCGGAGCAAAACGGATCCAATGCAAGTCAATGGGGACAGATCCGTTTTATCTCACACAAAGGAAAACGGATCCGTCCCCCATTGACCTTTAAGGTTCATGACGGATCCGTCTAGGCTATGTTAAAGATAATACAACTGGATCCGTTCGTAACGGATGCAGGAGGTTGTATAATCAGAGTGGAAGAGTTTTTGCTGATCCATGACGGGTCCAGCAAAATTGCTGGTGTGAAAGTAGCCTCAACTGTATGTCTTACTGACTATTGTATGTATTACTACTGATTACTGTAGTATTGTATAACAAGCAAGTCTTTGTACATGTACGGTAATCTTTCCTGAGAAATTGTCTCACCTGGCCTATAGCTTGCAGTCATTTTAACATCTCATATGAGTTCCCAGAAGTGATGTATCTAGATGTGCATTACACAGCAGTCTAGCTATATCTGCAAGATAATACTTTGGACTTCAGACATCAATCTTCAGGTGGCCATACACATTAGTCCAAAGTTGATGAAAACAGAAGATTTCAACCAAAACAACCTTATGTAGAGCAAGAAGCGGTCGTTATTTTTAGCCAACTGATTCATCTTATAGCCGGATGAAAGATCTCCAGCCTAAGGGCTCATGCACACAACATTATTTTGGGTTCAGTATACTGGCCGTTTTTTGCGTTCCGTATATCGTCCTTATACGGAACCATTCATTTCAATGGTTCAGCAAAAAAAACTGAAGTGTCTCCGTGTGCATTCCGTTTCCGTATTTCCGTACCGTGAAAAGATAGAACATGTCCTATTATTGTCCGCAAATCACGGTGCTTGGCTCCATTCAAGTCAATGGGTCCTCAATAAAAAATACGGAACACATACGGAAATGCATCCGTATGTCTTCCGTATCCGTCACGTTTTTGCGGAATCATCTATTGAAAATTTTATGCCCAGCCCAATTTTTTCTATGTAATTACAGTATACTGTATATGCCATACGGAAAAACGGAACGGAAAAACGGAACGGAAAAACGGAAACACAACGGAAACAAAAAACGGACCAACGGATCCTTTAAAAACGCTAAAAACACTGAAAAAGCCATACGGTCGTGTGCATGAGCCCTAAAGAAAGATTGGTCACGGCAGAAAGATCTTTCTTGGAAAGAAAGTTTCCAGAAAGACTGTTCATCCATCGTCTGATTTTATTGAACATGTATGGCCAGTATGATCAAATGTAATGCCCAATATAAACTTAAATGTGTGTGGCCGTGTCTGTGAAACAATCCTTCAGCAGATGATCATGTGTTCAATTGCTGTTTAACCGTCCACCTACTTCTGTCTAATGTGTATGGACTAGTGATGAGCGAATCGGTCTGTCCCACTATGGACAAACCCAATTCGTTTGTCATATTATCTGTACTGTGGCTGAGGAACTGTCTGTATAGGGATGTTAAAATGTATTCTTTGAGATGAGGCCAGAATAAGATGGCTGCCAGTCCCGATCAAGTAGCCAGTGCCGATGAGTAGCGGCACATGCACAAACATACTTAATTACGAATCCGAACCCAGATTCCTTATGATTGTGGCACCCGCCACAAATCCCTTGTTCAGATTCGAAATGAAGTATATTCGCTCATGTGCCGCCGCTCACAGTAACAGCGTATGTGCCAGATTAAGATGGTCTCGCGAGACTGGCGACAATTTTATTCTGGTCTCATCGCAAAAAATATATTTTAATAGACAGTCCCCTTGGTCACACTACAGATAGTATGATGAACGAATCGGGTTTGTCTTTAGTGCGGCGAAAAACTGATTTGCTCATCACTAGTATGGACACTTTTAGACAATGTTTGACATAGCTAATGCAAAAATCTGTAGGACACTACACCACAATTTCTGGGGCAAATTGGATTAGTAGAAAATACGGATTGTTTATTGGAGTCAAGATGCTAAATGGGAAGAAACATTTTTATATCATTTGCTTAAAAAGAACCTGTCATGTTGAACACGGTGTCTGATCTTCCAGCAGCAAGTTATGGAGCAGGAGGAGCTGGGCAGATTGATATACGGTATATCGTTTTTGGAAAAAGATTCTGTATATCTTGTAGTTCATTCATTTAAACCTCTGTATATTTTAGGCTTAGGAGTCCAGTGGGTGGTGCTACTCAGTTACTGTCATTCACTGATTAGGACCACTTGCTGGACTCCTAAGTTCAAGCAGGAATCTGAATAAAATTCAAGCTTTACAGAATTTTCCCAAAACTATGTATAATTTAGCTCAGTTCCTCCTGCCCTATCATGTGCATGTTCAATGTGAAAGATTCCTTTTGAAATAAAAAAAATTAAAAAAAGGCTTATAAAACAAATTTTCTTCTCAGGGTCGATTCACACGTCTGTATGTGTTTTGCGGATCTGCAAGTTGCGGATCCGCAAAACATGGACACCGGCAATGTGCGTTCCACATTTTGCGTACCGCACATCGCCGACACTCTCATAGAAAATGCCTTTTAAATTGTCATCTGAAAAACTCCATATTTTCTCAAGTCAACTACTCTTATATCATCTTTGTCATAAAAAACTATTTTTATTATTACACTTTAATAATTAAAGTATTAAGGACCCATTCCACTGGCAGATAATGACTAAGACCATCGCTAACAAGCGTTCATATGAACACTCATTACCGATGATCTGGCAGTGTAAGGCTCCATTCACACGTCCGCAAAATGGGTCTGCATCCTTTCCGCAATTTTGCGGAATGGGTGCGGACCCATTCATTCTCTATGGGGACGGAATGGATGCGGACAGCACACAGTGTGCTGTCTGCAGCCGCAATTGCGGAGCGCGGCCCCGATTTGGGTCTGCAGCTCTGCAAAAAGATAGAGCAAGTCCTATTCTTGTCCGCAGCTTGCGGACAAGAATAGGCATTTCTATGGGGGTGATGGGCTGTTGTGTTGCGGACCCGCAATTTGCGGGTCCGCAACACACCACGGACGTGTGAATGTAGCCTAATACTGCCTCCGATTAGCCAACGAACGAGCAAACGCCTGTTCATTTGGTATGTGTCAGCATGCCTGTTTTCTCTGCATTAATAAACATAGAAAACATATACTTCCCTGTATACTTTCTTTTTTACAAAAAGTGTTGGCATACGCTATATGGTAACAAACAACAATTTTTTCTTTATTTTTTTAAGAATAATTTCATTTTTCTGTGTTCAGACTGGGCTTGCCAATTATATAATGGAATCTAAAGAGACTATTTAATATAGCCTAATAAAATCATGTGGCATCCCACGTCAGCCGACATACAGTAATCAAAGGAGGGCTTTATTTGTAATAAAATGAATTATGTCTAGACGTCATATTTAAACAGGCTCACATGTTTGTCTTCAGCTGAATTCGATTTACTCATTGACATATATAACACTCTTTCTGTTTCAATGTGGCACCCAAACTGAGATCTTCACCCTTTGGCTATGTACTGTATGTGTTTACGTATCTATGCCCTTAATGGGAGTCAAGGGATGCAGCTAAATACTTACTGCATGGACATGCATATATAAACTATATAGGCTGCTGCCCTGTGCATACATTTTCTGTGGATAGGCAAATAAAAACTATGGTAAAACAAACAAAAAATTTTTTTAAAACCCTACCCTTACTTGTACACATTGGATGCAGACATTTTTGTTAGTTTAACTAATTTTTAATGGATCATGAGCTTTTGTTTTTCTATAGAGGACAATTGTCTGACAATCAGAGAGAGAGTCGCCTCTTCAGAAGAAGATATAAGTGGTCATATACATTAGCCTAAAGTTGATTAAAAAGGCAGCTTTCATCCAAAATAATGCAGAAAAAAATTGGATATGTTTATTACAATTTTTCTCGAATCGAATTTAAAGACTATTTAATACAGCCTAATAAAATCATGTGGCATCCCATGTCAGGACATACAGTAATTAAAGGAGAACGCTATGTATTATGTCTAGAGACGTCATACTTTAATTTAAAACAGATTCACATGTTTTAGTCTTCAGCTTTATAAGATTAGAAATAATAAGATAGATAATATGATTTAATCAGTCGGCTATATAAGAGTACTTTCACACTAGCGTTATTAGAATCCGTATACAAAGGATTGCTTATTTTTCTGGATCCGTTAGACGGATCCGGTGATATACCGGATCCGTCTCATCCGGTATCATCTGGAATAACGGATCCGATACTTACATTTTTTCAAAGATCAAAAGCCCGATGCATGCGCAGACTGGAAAACCGGATCTGGCGATGTGGCATTTTCGGGAACACTTGGTACCGGATCCGGCATTAATACACCTCTATGGAAATTAATGTCGGCTCCCGCAGTATTGCGGTATTGTTCCGGAATTTTGGTCGGAAAAAATACCGTACAAGGGACGGAACGGAAGACATCCTGATGCATACTGAACTGATTGCTTTCCATTCAGAATGCATTAGGACAAAACTGATGCGTTTTTTTCCGGTATTGAGCCCCTTTACCGGATTTCAATACCAGAAAAGAATAACGCTAGTGTGAAAGTACCCTAACACACTTATGGTTTGAAGCACCATAAAGGCCAATATGGAATAAAATGTGTATGGCTTCATTGACATAATGATTGTTTGCTCACTAGGCAATCTTTCGTTCAACAGTTGTTCAAACATCAACTCTGTATGACCACCGGTAGAATAGGTCTGTACTATACCATAAAAATACTCGGCTGTTCCATTATCATATCAGGGTATGCAGTCTGATAGCTGCTTTAAAGGTTTGTCCAACATCTTTAACAGGAATCTATCGGCAGTTTCGACCATGCTGAACTGCACTAGGTAGAGGCTGAGAAGTGCAGAATAAACATATTTTTTATTATCAGAAGTTGTGTGAATAGGAAGTTTTATTCTGCCAAATTCTGCTCGTTAAGTGCACAGCAGGCAGAGCTTCACTGTGAAGTGCTCTCTGCATTGAGCTTCTTCCCAGCCCCTTCCCTTCTGCTTTGAGTGACAGCTGCATTGCTTTCCTGGCTGTCAGCTGGCAATGTTGTGAAGCAGGTGACTGCAGAGAGCACTTCACAGTGAAGTACCACTCAAACTACTCCTAATACTACAAGTTTCACTAATCGTATGTCTGTCCTGCTCTCCCCATCCCTAGCTAGTGAACAGTTTAGCCTGGTCAAAACTGCTGACAATGTAATAGAAAATGAAGCTATACCCGCCAGTTACTCCCCTGCTGTTTCTAGCACCTACAGCTCTGGTCTCTCAGGAACTGTTTACATGACTGCAGTGGTGATATGCTGGATTCCTCGTGTAACCAATGCAGCCAGTCATTGCCCTCACCATTGCCGCGTAGGTATGCCGCACACAGGGCCGGTTTTAGACAAAATGTGGCCCTGGGCAAAAGTACAAGTGGGGCCACAAATTCTTAAGTATTGCACTATCCATCACATTCAGGCCTATTGCACACGACCGTATGGCTTTTTCAGTGTTTTGCAATCCGTTTTTCACGGATCCGTTGTTCCGTTTTTTGTTTCCGTTGTGTTTCCGTTTCTGTTCCGTTTTTTCCGTTCCGTTTTTCCGTATGGCATATACAGTATACAGTAATTACATAGATAAAATTGGGCTGGGCATAACATTTTCAATAGATGGTTCAGCAAAAAACGGAACGGAAACGGAAGACATACGGATGCATTTCCGTATGTGTTCCGTTTTTTTGCGGACCCATTGACTTGAATGGAGCCACGGACTGTGATTTGCGGGCAATAATAGGACATGTTCTATGTTAAAACGGAACGGAAAAACGGAAATACGGAAACGGAATGCATACGGAGTACATTCCGTTTTTTTTGCGGACCCATTGAAATGAATGGTTCCGTATACGGACCGTATACGGAACGCAAAAACGTCCAGTAAACGGGAAAAAAAAACGTCCGTGTGCAATAGGCCTCAGTCGATTCAGAATAATATATGATGGTTGCTAGGAGATGTAGATTGTTATTCTTCAGGGTTTTTTTTTCACGCTCCTGAAAAACTTATCAAAACTGATTGCATCCGTGTGAAAAAAAACGGAACCACTGAATGCAATTGCAGACAAAGGCCTCATGCACACGACCGTTGTTCTGGTAGGCATCCGAGCTGCAGTTTTGGCGGCTCGGGTGCGGACCCATTCACTTCAATGGGGCCGCAAAAGATGCGGACAGCACTCCGTGTGCTGTCCGCATCCATTTCTCCGTTCCGAGGCCCCGCAAAAAAAATATAACCTGTCCTATTCTTGTCCGCGCTTTGTGGACAAAAATAAGCAGTTATATTAAAGGCTGTCCGTGCCGAACGCACACAGACGCCATCCGTGTTTTGCGGATCCGCGGTTAGCGGACCGCAAAAAACAGAACGGTGGTGTGCATGAGGCCAAAACTGACTGTACTTGTGAGCAAAATCATCAGCTTTTTCCTGAACAGATCTGGACACAATCTGTATCGTTTGTTGGAAAGGGGCCTTAGGGCTCATTTTTTGTGCAGGTTTTTTTTTTTGTATACCATTTGAGAGTGTTTAACAACAAATCGCCCATTTTGTTTTTTTTCATTATGCCATTCATGGTACAGGATAAATTATTTTATATATTAATAGTTCAGGCATTATGGGGCGTGTGATACTAATGATCTTTATTTTTTATTGTATTCTTGTTTATTATATTTTAAAAAACTTTTTTTTTTACATTTATTTTCCCCCCTTAGTGGTTTTGATCATGCAATTTGTCTGATTGCTTCTCCCAGACTGCAATAATTCACCATTGTAGCCTATGGGAGATGAACTATGGGGGTCATTTACGTATTAATGCTGGCGTTTTAGATGCCGACGGTAATATCTGCTATATCTGGAGGTGGATCTTCTAGAGTTATGTAGAGACGCTGGCCTCTACATAATTTCGGCCAATCCACCGCTGCTTCTAAATATAAGACAGCTTCCCCACTATTTTAGACCTGGCGTGAGCGGGGAAAAGTCACAGATTGCGGTGCAAAGGACCTTTGCGCTGCAATCTGTGCCAGGAATACACCTACTTTAGGCATATTTCTGGTTAGTAAATGACCCCCCATGTTCCTATGGAGCCCTGCCAGAGAAAGAAGGTTGAGGTTGCCATAGCAACCAATCCCATTGTGGGGAGCCATTCGGTCACCGGACCACAGCGCTCCCAGAATTTGGCTGCTTAGATGATGTGGTCACAATTGACCACAGTATCTAAGGGGTTAACGGTCAGTGAACAGACTCTGCCGCGAGGTGTTTGTTGTATAAAACAGCACGCGCTCGGTGGTTATGACGCCGGCTCAGCTCCTGAGCGAGTGCCATTTTCAAAGAACTGACAACTGCCGTTAGGGTAGCCAGAGGTCCGGTTTTAGGCCAGGCAGTCTGGTTTTTAGACTCCCTGTCCTCCGTCCGGAGCAGGGCCTTGACGGACACAGGGATGTCCTTTTGAACAGCTTAGGGTGGGTTCACATCTGCGTTCTGGATTCCGTTATGGATTTCCGTTATAACATGGTTATAACAGAAAAATAACGGAATTTATAAGACGGAAGGACGGATCCGTTATACTGCCCATAGACTTGTATTATGATGGAATGCAAAACGGAAGCCTTTAAAAGGCATTCCGTCTTAATAGAAGTCTATTGGAATCATAACGGATCCGTCCCGTTTCCGTTATGCAGAACGGAGAAAGAAATCCTGTCGACAGGACTTTGTTTTCCGTCTTGCATAACAGGAACCAGACGGTTCCATTAGGATTCCCATAGACTTCTATTAAGACCTAATGCCTTTTAAAGGCTTCTGTTTTGCAATCCATCATAATACAAGTCTATGGGCAGTATAACGGATCCATCCTTCCGCCTTACGGATTCCGTTATTTTCCGTTATCACCATGTTATAACGGAATGCCATAATGGAATCCAGAACGCAGATGTGAACCCACCCTTACACTCAGACAGCAGCACTGAGCTGTCCAAACATGAGCTGCAGGGAGAAAGTCACCCTCCCTCCCACCCCTGCAGCTGACCTGAGGTTAATTTTACCCCGTCCGCTGTGGAGTGGGAGGGGCGTGGCCTAACTGGATCAGGGGCATGGCTTAATGGAGCCGGAGGTAGAGTTTTACAGTCCATCTTTTCAGGGTGGCCTGAATGGCCAGCCTAACTGCGGTACATATGGGGTTAAGGGCAACTATATATATACAGTCAGGTCCATAAATATTGGGACATCGACACAATTCTAACATTTTTGGCTCTATACACCACCACAATAGATTTGAAATGAAACAAACAAGATGTGCTTTACCTGCAGACTGTCAGCTTTAATTTGAGGGTATTTAAATCCAAATCAGGTGAACGGTGTAGGAATTACAACAGTTTGCATATGTGTCTCCCACTTGTTAAGGGACCAAATGTAATGGGACATAATAATAATCATAAATCAAACTTTCACTTTTTAATACTTGGTTGCAAATCCTTTGCAGTCAATTAAAGCCTGAAGTCTGGAACGCATAGACATCATCAGATGCTGGGTTTCATCCCTGGTGATGCTCTGCCAGGCCTCTACTACAACTGTCTTCAGTTCCTGCTTGTTCTTGGGGCATACTCCCTTCAGTTTTGTCTTCAGCAAGTCAAATGCATGCTCAATCGGATTCAGGTCAGGTGATTGACTTGGCCATTGCATAACATTCCACTTCTTTCCCTTTAAAAAACTATTTGGTTGCTTTTGCAGTATGCTTTGGGTCATTGTCCATCTGCACTGTGAAGCTCCGTCCAATGAATTCTGAAGCATTTGGCTGAATATGAGCAGATAATATTGCCCGAAACACTTCAGAATTCATCCGGTTGCTTTTGTCAGCAGTCACATCAATAAATACAAGAGAACCAGTTCCATTGGCCCACGCCATGACTCTACCACCACCATGCTTCACTGATGAGGTGGTATGCTTAGGATCATGAGCAGTTCCTTTCCTTCTCCATACTCTTCTCTTCCCATCACTCTGGTACAAGTTGATCTTGGTCTCATCTGTCCATAGGATGTTGTTCCAGAACTGTAAAGGCTTTTTTAGATGTCGTTTGGCAAACTCTAATCTGGCCTTCCTGTTTTTGAGGCTCACCAATGGTTTACATCTTGTGGTGAACCCTCTGTATTCACTCTGGTGAAGTCTTCTCTTGATTGTTGACTTTGAGACACATACACCTACCTCCTGGAGAGTGTTCTTGATCTGGCCAACTGTTGTGAAGGGTGTTTTCTTCACCAGGGAAAGAATTCTTTGGTCATCCACCACAGTTGTTTTCCGTGGTCTTACGGGTCTTTTGGTGTTGCTGAGCTCACCGGTGCATTCCTTCTTTTTAAGAATGTTCCAAACAGTTGTTTTGGCCACGCCTAATGTTTTTGCTATCTCTCTGATGGGTTTGTTTTGTTTTTTCAGCCTAATGATGGCTTGCTTCACTGATAGTGACAGCTCTTTGGATCTCATCTTGAGAGTTGACAGCAATAGATTCCAAATGCAAAGAGCACACTTGAAATGAACTCTGGACCTTTTATCTGCTCATTGTAATTGGGATAATGAGGGAATAACACACACCTGGCCATGGAACAGCTGAGAAGCCAATTGTCCCATTTCTTTTGGTTCCTAAACAAGTGGGAGGCACATATGCAAACTGTTGTAATTCCTACACCGTTCACCTGATTTGGATGTAAATACCCTCAACTTAAACCTGACAATCTGCAGTTAAAGCACATCTTGTTCGTTTCATTTCAAATCCATTGTGGTGGTGTATAGAGCCAAAAAATTTAGAATTGTGTCGATGTCCCAATATTTATGGACCTGACTGTATATGTTCTTCTTAGGGCAGCTAGACCATTGTATATATTGATTTATTTAAAAACACCTGCCCCACAGACTTGCTTCAGTGCACATTCTTACCCCTTCATTCCTCCTGCACTGCTGCTCAGCACTTGACTTCTCCTTACTTCACTTCTGTTTCTCAACTTCTCCTGACCTGATGCTGCCAGCCTGGTCAGGTAGGTGATGCTGTGAGTGTGTCCAGGAGTGCAGTCCCAGCCAGATATGGCTAGGCTGAGGTGATCCTGTCCTGCAGTGCCTCTGCTCCGACTCTACTGGCTCCTCTGAGAGGACGCTGAGGCTGAGCAGAGAACTTGAGCAAGCTGTTGCCGTACTCTGCGCTCTGCCACTGCTCCACTTGCTACCTATCATTGCACCCTGCTCAGCTGCGGCCCGTCAGTTCTCTTCCGTATCTGGCGGCTGGGCCAGCAGCTGAATGGCACAGTTGTGTGGTGGTGACTGTGGAGTGAGCAGGGGGCCCTTTCTGGGATGGGGCCCTGGGCAATTGCCCAGTTTCCCCCCCTAACGCCGGCCCTAGCCGCACATGACTGCTGCAGCCAATAATTTTCCTCAGTAGACCGCTATATACCTGAACGGCATTGCTGCAGTGGCAGGAGGACCGGAGAGAACAGTATAGCATCCTTTTTTAACTTTAGACAATTTGGGGGCTTGTCCAAGATTTTTAATTATCTTGAACAACCCATTTTAGGCTACTTTCACACTCGCGTTTTGGGAAGATCCGTCATGGATCTGCAAAAACGGATCTGTTACAATAATACAACCGCATGCATCCGTCATGAACGGATCCGTTTGTATTATCTGTAACATAGCCAAGGATCAGTCATGAACTCTATTGAAAGTCAACGGGAGACGGATCCATTTTCTATTGTGCCAGATTGTGTCAGAGAAAATGGATCCGTCCCCATTGACTTACATTGTGTGCCAGGACGGCCAGGTTTGGCTCCGCTTCATCAGGCGGGCAGAGTTTTGGTGTCCGCCTCCAGAGCGGAATGGTGACTGATCGGAGGCAAACTGATGCATTCTGAGCGGATCCTTTTCCATTCAGAATGCATTAAGACAAAACTGATCAGTTTTGGACTGCTTGTGAGAGCGCTGAACGGATCTCACAAACGGAAAGTCAAAACTCCAGTGTGAAAGTAGCCTTAGAAATTGTTGCATATTTAGTTACCTAGAATAAGAATAATTGTTTGGTAGCCAATTACATTATCTTATTCTTATCAGTAGCAAATGACTTCTAATGTATTTTCATGTCAGTCTCCTGGTTAATGGACTACTGAGTCATTTAGTGTCTGTTTACCTTCATTGTCAGTATTTTAACCTCTGTCCACCTGTCTCCTGCATTATGTCCCTCTGGTGTCTGTTTGCCTTTTATGTGTGTATTTCCCCCTGAGCCATATATTTGTGTCATGCTGTCTGGTGAGATAGATAGCATATCTATTCCTAACATGCCTTCCAGCACCAGGGGCGTAACTACCATAGCGGCAGACCATGCGACTGCTATGTGGCCCAGGGCAAGAGGGGGCCCAGTCCTAGTTGGGATTATCTCCTCTTCTACTGGAGGTGAAAACTTGGCCAGGACTCTACCGTCTCATGGAACAACTTTTAGCAAATGAGGTAGTGGAAAATAGCCCAAGGGTCATTGAAAGGGTCTAGGCAGAAACCCTTATGTCCTGTGGGGGGGGGGGGGGGGGGGGGGGCTGGTTTGATCCTTGCTATGGGGCCCTTATGTCTCTATGTACGCCACTGTCCTGCACCATAATGTCTTTTTGTATCACACTGGTCACGATGAGCCCATTAGCCCAAAAAGGGAGGTAAATATTAAAAGGAACACACTGTGTATCTGAAAAATCTCTAATGTACCAGTAGGGATGGTCCTCCATTTATTTAGTGATAACAATAGTTTAGTTGCATAACGTGTACAAAAACATCCAATTGGTTAAGTGGTTTACTCAGATTCTGATATTGATGGTCTATCTGCAGGATACGTCATCAATATCAGATTGGTGGTGGTGGTGTCTCTTGCCAATTATTTGTTTGTTTGAGGTGGCTGTGGCACTCCAGTGATGACCATAGCCTCCTCAAAGCTTGACAAACATAGTGTCGGCCATTGGATAGTGTCTATGACTTAAATGGGACTGAACTGTGCCTAGGCCACATGACCAATGAACGTGACATCACTAGCCTAAGAAGAGGCCGCAGCGCTATGTTGAGCACCGCGGCCTCTTCTAACAGCGGAACAGGATTCGGGCCACCTCCAATCAGATACTAATGACCTATCCTAGGGATAGGCCATCAATATTAAACTTTAAGGGTTTTCTTTAGGTTAGTCAGGCTTTTTCAGTTTTTCTGACTTATCAATTACACAGAGAAAATAATATTTGGGGTTTAAGTACATTTTGATTCCTCAAAATTCAAGACAGCACTTCAGTCTTAATTGATGTGAAATTGCAATTTTTAGATTTGCACTTTAGGTCTCATGCATCTGGCTGGGTCCTGTACATGAGGTAGCACCTGGAATGCCCTGTGCCTTAATACAACAGAACTGTATGAACTTCCAGGGGAGTTCAGTCTCCAGTGGAGCATATCTCAATTTTGATGTAAACTTGGAGGCATATATGGAGGAATATACAGAGCAGTTTATGGGTGCCCTATTATGGCTGTCTACATCACTGAGGTTGGGTGGAGAAATAATATGACGTTGTCTACGAGACGTTAATCCTGCCTGCACGAGTTGCACCATGATTAGACGTAGATTGTGCAGTCTCCCATAGACATTGTCTTGGGTTCTAGGCTTGGAAGTTAAAATTCACATAAAAGAAGTAAAAGTAGTGTCCCAAAACCACAGTGTTACCCCACCACATCTCTCGTAACACTTTCACCCTATAATATCTGGGGTAAAATATGCTTTAGTGAGAAGCATACACATACATCTAAACTCTCTGAACATCCTAAATGAAAGATGGACATTTAAAAAGTGCACAGATTTCATGTCTCATGTCACCAAATAGACTATAAAAGTATTAATCATTAACATAAGGCTTCATGACTAGAGATGAGCAATACCATTCTAAACCAATCGAATTCAAAATGATCCCAAAATTCTGGTCAAATCTGAATCTGCATTTTTTTGGCCATTCGATTTGGGCGTATTTCTCAAAATGGCGTAGGCCTTTTTTTAGATCAAAAGACAGGAAAGATGAGGAAGAAGGCTCAAATGACACCAGGTTATACACTCACGGCAGGTATTTGCCACATAAAAACATAAAGAAAACCCTACCGTGCAGTTAGTTTCTTTAAATAGGCTGTTTGTCACCACCAGCAGCCATGCATTTACCCATAGCCATATACTCTGACAGTACTAATGCTGGCTTGGCATTGCAGAGTTTGAAAGTAGTTGCATACAGTCCTAGCCAACCCAAGGGTGTCAGCCACAACTTTTTCGGTCAACTGGAGAACTCTCAATTCAGGTCGAATTTGTTTGGACCCAAATCAAATCACCTGATTAATTCGGCCTAATTGATTCAGGATTCAATTTTAACTCAATATAGCATGTTAATGATCGGTATGCAGTAACATTTTATAGATAGCGAATATATGTATTGACTGACCCAATTCAATTCATTACAGGTACGTAAAGTAATTGTGTGCATATCCCTATTCATAATGATCATGAAGCTAATTTCCAACAAGTGTTTTCAGTTGAGGAGACATACACCGTGTGATGGCCACATTTCCCAGACCAAACACTGCTGCTCCTCTGCACCAAACTCACAGCCTCATAATAACTTATGATACTAGGAGTTACTGCCTAGCTTTTGGTCTACTGTACTGTACTGTACACACATACTGAAAATGAAAATCTGACCCCTTAGATTTCTCTAGCTCTGTCATAAACCCTTATGGGGTCATTTATCAAACTAGTGTAAAGTAGAACTGGCTTAGTTGCCCATAGCGACCAATCAGATTCCACCTTTCATTTTTGACAGCTCCTTTGGAAAATGAAAGGTGGAATCTCATTGGTTGCTATGGGCAACTAAGCCAGTTCTACTTTACGCAAGTTTGATAAATAGCCCTACTAGTGCTTGGGAGCACCTGATATTAACCCCTTCCCAACTTCCCACTGGATATATATGTCCTATCTGCACATACCCCGTGCAGATAGCACGTATATACGTATATAAACGTTCAGACAGCGCTTTAATCTAGCAGGAGCAGGTCGGGTCCCGGCTGGGAGACACAGTGGGGACCCCGAGGAGAAGACAGGAGCAGTTTATTACCACTTCTGCCTTCTACTGTGCCTGGAGGACAGCACTGCACGAGAGCAGGGGGGTGAGCAGGAAGAGGCAGAGCAGCTTCCTCTGTTAGTCCCAGTGGTCATGTGACCGCTGGGGGTGTCTGGGTCAGAAGCAGACCTGCAGGGGCTAAGGAGACCCAGATCAGCTCTGCCTGTGTGTAAGGCCCCCACAGGGGGCTGTTTTCCTCTGTAACTGGGGCTCCTGTGGATGCCCTAGTTACAGTGGAAACTGTGGGGGGGAGGGGGGGAAGTAAAAAAAAAAAGTCAGTGCTCTCCAGAGGTCTTTTAATGACCTCCTGGGGGACATATTATGTGTCAAAAATAGATGAAAATATAAGTTAAAAAAAAATACAAATATATACAGTACAGACCAAAAGTTTGGACACACCTTCTCATTCAAAGAGTTTTCTTTATTTTCATGACTATGAAAATTGTAGATTCACACTGAAGGCATCAAAACTATGAATTAACACATGTGGAATTATATACAAAACAAACAAGTGTGAAACAACTGAAAATATGTCCTATTCTAGGTTCTTCAAAGTAGCCACCTTTTGCTTTGATTACTGCTTTGCACACTCTTGGCATTCTCTTGATGAGCTTCAAGAGGTAGTCCCCTGAAATGGTTTTCACTTCACAGGTGTGCCCTGTCAGGTTTAATAAGTGGGATTTCTTGCCTTATAAATGGGGTTGGGACCATCAGTTGCGTTGAGGAGAAGTCAGGTGGATACACAGCTGATAGTCCTACTGAATAGACTGTTAGAATTTGTATTATGGCAAGAAAAAAGCAGCTAAGTAAAGAAAAACGAGTGGCCATCATTACTTTAAGAAATGAAGGTCAGTCAGTCAGCCGAAAAATTGGGAAAACTTTGAAAGTAAGGGCTATTTGACCATGAAGGAGAGTGATGGGGTGCTGCGCCAGATGACCTGGCCTCCACAGTCACCGGACCTGAACCCAATCGAGATGGTTTGGGGTGAGCTGGACCTCAGAGTGAAGGCAAAAGGGCCAACAAGTGCTAAGCATCTCTGGGAACTCCTTCAAGACTGTTGGAAGACCATTTCAGGGGACTACCTCTTGAAGCTCATCAAGAGAAATGCCAAGAGTGTGCAAAGCAGTAATCAAAGCAAAAGGTGGCTACTTTGAAGAACCTATAATATGACATATTTTCAGTTGTTTCACACTTGTTTATTTTGTATATAATTCCACATGTGTTAATTCATAGTTTTGATGCCTTCATAGTCATGAAAATAAAGAAAACTCTTTGAATGAGAAGGTGTGTCCAAACTTTTGGTCTGTACTGTATATATATTTTTTAAATGCAGTTGCTAACAGAAACCGTCACTATATTTACCTCGTTCGCTAGGGAACCCATTGAAATATAATAATTAATATTTGTGTCAGTTTTAATATTTAAAAAATAAAAAGCTATAATTAAAAAAATATACTTTTTAATAATAATTAAGGGTTTTCCTCCAAATTAAATCTAAAAAAGGAAAAAAAAAAATCAAGTAAAAACAAAATCGCTAAAATTATTTTGGTAGTCCAACAAATACAAAAGCTAGGGTCAATAAAACCACCACGTGCACAAAATCACAAAAAAGTTTCACGATTTGACTTCCATAAGCCTGGACACATTTTTCACAAAGTCCCCCTCATTTATGGAAGTTGCCTCCAGCGGCTTCCCTTGAAGCCGTAGGGCGAAACGCGCGTCGAGGTTGTGCGCTCAGGGTCCTCACACCCACTCACCACCATGTCTTCAGGTACGGTCTGCATTGATTTCTTCCTGTTCTAACCCTGCTGGTGATTCTGCACGTATCCATAGCGAGCCTCTTTACATACTTATGTCGATTATTGTTTATATACTGCTCTTTATGAGAGGAATTCATTTGTTACTCTCTGGCCTCTATGCTATGTGTGGATTCGCTTTGTCTTTCCCCTGCTACTAACAGGGCACTCTGCATCAATTGTTGGAAGGAATCGTACAGCAACTGCACATTGGTTTATTTTTATGCACATTTGCACTTTACTCTGGTACCTGTAATAGATGTCATTATTCATTGACATCTTGGTGTATTGTGTTGTCTGTGACCCTGTGCTTCTCCGCATTCTTGTAATTCTGTAGTAGCTCCATCCTTTGAATTTTTATCAATAAAATTATATTTTTATACCATCCCCCATTTGTTAGTTTTTGACTTCTCCAAGATGCAGGTTCCAGCGTATAGTACACCTCATTTAGCAACCATAAAAAATGTCTTAATTGGTTGCCACCCAAACATCACACCCAGCTTAATGTTTTTTCTTTACGAGCAGGAGAGTGTATTGTAGACATACTTGTTTACTAGCCATATAACTAATGAGGTGCCTCTCGCATACCTCATGGCTGTTTGATGTGCCTCTGATATAAGATGACGGTAAACATTAAAGGCTCGTGCAGAGAACTTCATTTCTGATCCAGAAGCAGATCTATTCAGAGCACTAAGCTGCGCCACATTAGACTGGAGCCCCAGCTAATGCTGCCATTGTAAGCGTGCCCAAAATTGGCAAAGGTGACTTACTGGTGAACTTTCCAACTTATCTGAAAGAATGGATGTCTATCTGTCTCTGTCCTTCTATATGCTTAGTCTGTTATGGGCATCAGAGATTGGTGACCTACACTTGAAGTGGCCACATGAATGACAGATATTCCTGTCAGCTGGGGGTTCACGTGTTCTCTATCAGTGATGGTCAGTTCGCAGTGTTCGCCAGCGAACACATGCAGGCTGCTATCTTTAGTAAGGTAGACTCACCCGCCCGGCGATGCACAGGTAAGCCCTTACCTGTGCCGGGAGCCGGTCTGAAACAAATGCGATCACCGGGAGCAGGCAGTTCCGAGAACAGCCCGATGAAGGCCCCTGGTGGCTGTTCTCGGAACTGCCTGCTCCCGGTGACTGCATTTGATTTCAGACCGGCTCCCGGCACAGGCACAGGTAAGGGCTTACCTGTGCATCGCCGGACGGGTGAGTCAAGATGGCAGCCCGCATGTGTTCACTGGCGAACACTGCGAAATGACCATCACTGTTCTCTATTAAAATGGGCAAATAACCTCTGGTTGTAGCTTATAGCCCATGAGAACAAAAGATCGGGCATGTTGAAATACAACATACCCAGTCCTCTTTCCTACAAACATCTGCTTTTGGACTCAGTGTGCCGGCTGGGCCTGTATTGCGGCCCGCAAACTGCGGGTATGCAATATACGGGCCCCGGTAGTTTTTGCACCGCATCACGGATGTGGACCGATTCACGTGAATGGGTCCACAATTTGGAAGGTCTGGTGCGGAGCGGAGGCACGGAAGCACTACGGATGCACTACTTTTTTTGCGGTGCGGACGGATCATGGACCCATTCAAGTTGAATAGGTCTGGATTCATCTGAGGAATCCACATGGATGTTGCCCATGCATTGGGGACCGCAAATTGCAAATGCGGTCCCCAATGCACGGAATGGCCAACCAACGGCTGTGTGCATGAGCCCTTTGGATGACAGTCAGGACACCCCCATACACAGTAGATAAACCAGAGTGCAGATAGAAAAAGTGCCTCTACTGCAAGGGACACCCCCCGTTCCGCTCCACCGCCGCAGCAAAGTAAACCTAGCATTACGTAGTTCATTTGATAGGGTCCAGTGTAGTAAATACTACATGACTGACTGCCTGCAGCATCCTCTGGTGATGACAGCTGATTGCCTTGGGTGCTGAGGGAAGCTGTGGGCAGTTACTCATGTAGTATTAGATGGCACCCACACAAATCAGTGGGTCATGTATTCTAGCCACTCTCCACATAACTCCAATACACCCTGATTGTAATAACATGGCACCATATGGCACTTATATAGCGATAATACTACAGCATCCCCAGCAATAACAGTGGATCATGGACATCTCCTAATACCCTAATTCATTTTGAGAAAGGTCTTCCAAGTGTGATGATAACTTAACTCTTTCCATGATGTTGCTGCGAAATGTAATAGTTAAAAAGGACACGATTCACGCACCCATTCATTGCCATTTAGGTGACGATTAGGACAGTCCATGGAGCCCTTAAGTGATCCAATGGATTGCCATATTCACTAACATAGAACAGGAATAGGTGAGTTTTGGCTGAATGCTACACATAGCTTTATAGGACACTGTAATGAAATCACAGGTGTAAGGGCACGGCCACAAGTTCGTGTGCATGAGCCCCTAGGGTACGGCCACACGTTCGTGTGCATGAGCCCTTAGGGTACGGCCACGCGTTCGTGTGCATGAGCCCTTAGGGTACGGCCACGCGTTCGTGTGCATGAGCCCTTAGGGTACGGCCACGCGTTCGTGTGCATGAGCCCTTAGGGTACGGCCACGCGTTCGTGTGCATGAGCCCTTAGGGTACGGCCACGCGTTCGTGTGCATGAGCCCTTAGGGTACGGCCACGCGTTCGTGTGCATGAGCCCTTAGGGTACGGCCACGCGTTCGTGTGCATGAGCCCTTAGGGTACGGCCACGCGTTCGTGTGCTTGAGCCCTTAGGGTACGGCCACGCGTTCGTGTGCATGAGCCCTTAGGGTATGGCCACGCGTTTGTGTGCATGAGCCCTTAGGGTACAGCCACGCGTTCGTGTGCATGAGCCCTTAGGGTACGGCCACGCGTTCGTGTGCATGAGCCCTTAGGGTACGGCCACGCGTTTGTGTGCATGAGCCCTTAGGGTACGGCCACGCGTTCGTGTGCATGAGCTTTTAGGGTACGGCCACGCGTTTGTGTGCATGAGCCCTTAGGGTACGGCCACGCGTTCGTGTGCATGAGCTTTTAGGGTACGGCCACGCGTTCGTGTGCATGAGCCCTTAGGGTACGGCCACGCGTTCGTGTGAATGAGCCCTTAGGGTACGGCCACACGGTCAAGTTTCCTGATGCAGTTTTGGAAGCCAAAATCAGGAGTGGGGAGAAGTTGTACGTGTCCATTATACTTATATGATCCACTTCTTATATTGGCTTCCAAAACTGCAACAAAAAACATTCCAAGCCATTAAATACGGTATGGTAGGCATGTGCGAATACTCCCTTAAAACGTCCCTGTCACAGCAGATTACTCCTTTGTACTTAGTGACTGAGATGTTGCAGAATTAAATGTCACATGTTAACATGCCAGCCAGAGAGGCTTTCCCTATAATGTTTTTGGTGTAGGGAATGTTATCTACCAGCCACTGAAAGTCAAGTTAAAGTTTGCTGCAGCTGTTCATTTAATACATTACCAGAGCCATTCTTATATTGTATCTGCATCACATTAGTAAAAGAGAAAACAGGCGACGTCCTGTAATTCTATCATTATTTCTTACTGTAAAATACTGTCTTCTCCATTTCTATAAATGACCCCTCAGTGAGAACAGAAGCTAGGATAGCCTTTGAGCCATGACACTTACGATTTGAAGGGTTTCACCGCAGGTTGCTGCTCGCACTTCACTTCTCTATAGTAAATCCCAGTGTGTCAGTCACAGAGTGAGCAGCAGGGACACCCTCCTGTTACTGGGCACTCCCTCCTCTGTCACAGGACAATGTCTCTCTGCTTGTTGCTCAGTGATTCCAGGCTGAGCCCATTCACTTCTTCATTCAGTCCCTTCTAGATTTCCCTCTATCACTGGTATATGCGTCCATATAGGCAGGGAACAGGTTCATCAGGTATACTGACTGACAGAACTGGTCCTATCGACTGCAGGGCGCTGCTCTTGTCCATCCCCACCCTCAGCCTGGAGAGGTCAGCTGCTTATTCCATGACAGAAGGAGCATGCATTTCTTCTACTCTGATTTCCAACAAAGAAGTAACATGATCGGTGCTGTCTACACTGATCACAATGCAAATCTCCATAAACTAGGTATTTCACACTGCTCAATATGAAAGAGGGAAGGAGTACCCAGAAGAGAGAAGTGATATCATATGGCGCTCACCCCGGTACTATCTATCTATCTATCTATCTATCTATCTATCTATCTATCTATCTATCTATCTATCTATCTATCTATCTATCATCTATGTATCTATCTATCATCTATCTCATATCTATCTATCTATCTATCTATCTATCTATCTATCTATCTATCTATCTATCTATCTATCTATCTATCTATCATCTATCTATCTATCATCTATCTCATATCTATCTATCATCTATCTATCTATCTAATATCTATCTATCTATCTATCTATCTATCTATCTAATATCTATCTATCTATTTATCTCTCTCTCTCATATCCATCTATCTATCTATCTATCTATCTCCTATTTATCTATCTATCTTTCTCTCTCATGTCTATCTATTTGTCTATCTATCTCAAATCTATCTATCTATCTATCTATCTATCTATCTATCTATCTATCTATCTATCTCATATCAAAAGTGCTTTGCAAAAGTATTCACCCCCTTGACTTTTTTCGTGTTTTGTTACATTACAGCCTTAAGTTCAATGTTTTGTTAATCTGAATTCTATGTGATGGATCAGAACACAATAGTCTAAGTTGGTGAGGTGAAATGAGAAAAATATAAAAAAAAAACTATTGTTTAGAAATAGAAAACAGAAAATTGGCATGTGCGTATGTATTCACCCCCTTTGTTAGGAAGCCCATAAAAAGCTCTGGTGCAACCAATTCCCTTCAGAAGTCACATAATTAGTGAAATGATGTCCATCTATGTGCAATCTAAGTGTCACATGATCTGTCATTACATATACACACCTATTTTGAAAGGCCCCAGAGGCCTGCAACACCTAGGCAAGAGGCATCACTAACCAAACACTGCCATGAAGACCAAGGAACTCTCCAAACAAGTAAGGGACAATGTTGTTGAGAAGTATACCGTAAGTCAGGGTTAGGTTATAAAAAAATATCCAAATCTTTGATGATCCCCAGGAGCACCATCAAATCTATCATAACCAAATGGAAAGAACATGGCACAACAGCAAACCTGCCAAAAGACGGCCGCCCACCAAAACTCAGGGATCGGGCAAGGAGGGAATTAATCAGAGAGGCATCACAGAGACCTAAGGTAACCCTGGGGGAGAGTGCAGAGTTCCACAGCAGAGACTAGAGTATCTGTACATAGGACGACAATAAGCCGTACGCTCCATAGAGTTGGGCTTTATGGCAGAGTGGCCACAAGAAAGCCATTACTTTCAGCTAAAAACAAAAAGGCACGTTGTGAGTTTGCGAAAAGGCATGTGGGAGACTCCCAAAATGTATGGAGGAAGGTGCTCTGGTCTGATGAGACTAAAATTGAACTTTTCATCCATCAAAGACAATGCTATGTCTGGAGCAAACCCAACACATAACATCACCCAAAAAACACCATCCCCCCAGTGAAACATGGTGGTGGCAGCATCATGCTGTGGGGATGTTTTTCAGCAGCCGGAACTTGGAAACTGGTCAGAGTTGAGGGAAACATGGACAGGGATATTCTTGAGCAAAACCTGTACCACTCTGTGTGTGATTTGAGGCTAAGACGGAGGTTCACCTTCCAGCAGGACAATGACCCCAAACACACTGCTAAAGCAACACTTGAGTGGTTTACATATAAATGTGTTGGAATGGCCTAGTCAAAGCCCAGATCTCAATCCAATAGAAAATATGTGGTTCGCAAGCGCAAACCATCCAACTTGAAGGAGCTGGAGCAGTTTTGCAAGAAGGAATGGGCAAAAATCCCAGTGGTAAAATGTGGCAAGCTCATAGAGACTTATCCAAAGTGACTTGGAGCTGTGATTGCTGCAAAAGGTGGCTTTACAAAGTATTGACTTTAGGGGGGTGAAGAGTTATGCACATTGACTTTTTCTTTTATTTTGACCTATTTGTTATTTGATTCACAATAAAAAAAAAAAACATCTTCAAAGTTGTGGGAATGTTCTGTAAATTAAATGATGCAAATCCTCAAACAATCCATGTTAATTCCAGGTTGTGAGACACCAAAATACGAAAAAAGTCAAGGAGGGTGAATACTTTTGCAAGGCACTGTATCTATCTATCTATCTATCTATCTATCTATCTATCTATCTATCTATCTATCTATCTATCTATCTATCTATCTATCTATCTATCTATCTCATATCTCCCTCTCTCAGATCTATCTCTCTCATATCTATCTATCTAGAATAAACGGGTCATCACCTTTTTTCACCATACTTGGAGTGCTTCCTATTTTTTGGATATATTGTTCAAAGAGGAAAGGTTGCCTACCTTCTCTGAGGACTTGCACCCGATTTCCTTTTGTTCACTGTAATGCTGTTGCTTTTTTTTTTTTATCTATCTATCTATCTATCTATCTATCTATCTATCTATCTATCTATCTATCTATCACTATCTCATATCTATCTATCTACCATATTTTTCACCCTATATGACGCACTGGCTCATAAGACGCACCTAGGTTTTAGAGAAGGACAATAAGAAAAAAATATTTTTCATTAGACTTCAGGTCAGACCACCAATCAGACCCTCAATGTTAATCAGACCTCAGCTGACAGCCCCAATAAGACCCCCAATGTTAATAAGACCACAATATGACCTCAGATCAGACCCCCAATCAGAATTCAGCTCAGACCCCAATGTGAATGACCCCCAATCAGACCTCAGATAAGAGCCCCATACCTCTCACCAGCCCCCATATACCTCTCATCCGCCCCATTGCCTCTCATCAGCCCCCATTGCCTCTCATCAGCCCCCATTGCCTCTCACCAGCCCCCATTGCCTCTCATCAGCCCCCAGCAGCCGTTCATCAGTCACCATTGCCTCAGATCAGCCCCCATTGCCTCATATTAGCCCCTCATCAGCCCCCATTGCTTCATATCAGTCCCTCATCAGTCCCCATTGCCTCATATCAGCCCCCAGCAGCCCCTATTGCCTCATATAAGCCCCCATTGCCTCATATCAGCCCCCATTGCCTCAGATCAGCCCCCATTACCTCAAATCAGCTCCCAGCCGCCTCCATTGCCCCATGCTTAATGAAATAACCAGAGCCTTCACAGCTTTGCGGTCCTCCAGTACTAATTGGAATGAAATCGCTCATTAGTATTCGCCCCATAAGACGCTTGGGCATTGCGTCTTATGCGGTAAAAAATACGGTATCTTTTTATAATATCTATATACACTGCTCAAAAAAATAAAGGGAACACTTAAACAACACACTGTAACTCCAAGTCAATCACACTTCTGTG